>NC_064637.1:20999161-21229161 GCF_023864275.1 Schistocerca cancellata | reverse complement strand
GAAACAGACCTGTTGGTTTCTTGGTGCTGAATATGTCTGATGAATTTATTTATTGCTGATGAGATGTTCACTGTATGAAATTTATTTACAATTTTATATATATCCCTAGTGGGTTAGTGCATGATAGAGTACATACCCCAACCCCAAACCAAAAATCAGCACAGTGTAATAGTGTAGCAAGAGGTCTCGGTTTGTCGCAAGGTGTTACTCTGGTTAAGAGTTGATGTAGCCAACAAAGCTGAAAGCTAAATATAGGTATTTGTGCAGGTGGCTATGTAGCATAGCCCAATGTTTGTGCCATTTTTAAAATACTGTGCCCTGTTTATCGTAAGTTTTGCCATGAAAACTTAAACTGTGTGATAAATTCAGAAAACCTGTTTTAGGTAATGAGCAGGCTTTAGAGTACTTTGATACACTGTGTACACGTCCTGTGCATTAACTACAAAAAACATAAGGGGGGGGGGGGGGAGGTGGTACTTCATAACTTTCACCCATGAGTGTGATAAAACATGGTTGTAGATCACAGAATTTTTCATGACTTACTACACATAAAGTACAATATACAATGCCATTTGTGATATAAGTGAGTGATATATAAGTTTTTTAGTAGAGTACGCAGCAGTAGATAAGATTGCTCATTCTAACTGAAAGATAATTAGGTCAGATGCTGTATGAAGTTGAAGCTGAGTCCTGTTTGAAACCATTATATCATCATAAAAAAGTATAAATGCTTTCAGTAAAAAACATGTTTCTTGTTATTGTAAGGCAGTGGAGGTAATTTCTTTCTTTTTAGTTAAACTACTAATTTGATATGTTCAGGGTTTCTGCTGCACTTACAGATTTTTGTGAATAAAACAGTCTTGGCTGCTTAACATTTCTTCCTTTATAATACTTTTTGGCTTCTGCCATCATCAGATCTGCAATTAAGACTATATGCGCATAAAGAATGACAAGTGTTCACTACTCAGTATCAAGGTACAAAAGGTAAATAATTAAAAGTTAAATAATTGTAAAAAGCTAATGCACCGAATTTGTAAAACAAGGTTTGCCGGCCGCGGAGGTCTCGCGGTTCTAGGCGTGCAGTCCGGAACCGCGCGACTGCTACGGTCACAGATTCGAATCCTGCCTCGGGCATGGATGTGTGTGATGTCCTTGGGTTAGTTAGGTTTAAGTAGTTCTAAGTTCTAGGGGACTGATGACCACAGATGTTAAGTCCCATAGTGCTCAGAGCCATTTGAACCATTTGTAAAACAAGGTTCAGTTCAGCGTCAAAAATATATGCCTAATTGGGGTGTTAGCTGGAACTTAATGTATTTATTTCATTTTATGAGCCAAGATAGTCCCCTGATTAGGCATTTGTTTTTGATGTTGACTTTTGCAAGTTGTAAGGTTTGTTGAATCAGGTTTTTATAATATTGGCAATTAAAATTGCTTCACCACGAAGATGATGTGCTACAGACGTGAAATTTAACTGACAGGAAGATGATGCTGCTGTTGTTGTTGTTGTGGTCTTCAGTCCTGAGACTAGTTTGATGCAGCTCTCCATGCTACTCTATCCTGTGCAAGCTTCTTCATCTCCCAGTACCCACTGCAACCTACATCCTTCTGAATCTGCTTGGTGTATTCATCTCTTGGTCTCCCTGTACAATTTTTACCCTCCGCACTGCCCTCCAATACTAAATTGGTGATTCCTCGATGAGTCAGAACATGTCCTACCAACAGATTCCTTCTTCTAGTCAAGTTGTGCCACAAGCTCCTCTTCTCCCCAATTCTATTCAACACCTCCTAATTAGTTATGTGATCTACCCATCTAATCTTCAGCATTCTTCTGTAGCACCACATTTTGAAAGCTTCTATTCTCTTCTTGTCTAAACTAGTTATCGTCCATGTTTCACTTCCATACATGGCTACATTCCACACAAATACTTTCAGAAACGACTTCCTGACATTAAAATCTATACTCGATGTTAACAAATTTCTCTTCTTCAGAAAAGCTTTCCTTGCCATTGCCAGTCAACATTTTATATCCTCTACTTCGACCATCATAAGTTATTTTGCTCCCCAAGTAGCAAAACTCATTTACTACTTTAAGTGTCTCATTTCCTAATCTAATTCCCTCAGCATCACCCGACTTAATTCGACTACATTCCATTATCCTTGTTTTCCTTTTGTGATGTTCATCTTATATCGTCCTTTCAAGACACTATCCATTCCGTTCAACTGCTCTTCCAAGTCCTTTGCTGTCTCTGGCAGAATTACAATGTCATCGGCGATCCTCAAAGTTTTTATTTCTTCTCAATGGATTTTAATACCTACTCCGAATTTTTCTTTCGTTTCCTTCACTGCTTGCTCAATATACAGATTGAATAACATCGGGGAGAGGCTACAAACCTGTCTCACTCCATTCCCAACCACTGCTTCCCTTTCATGCCCCTCGACTTTTATAACTGCCATCTGGTTTCTGTACAAATTGTAAATAGCCTTACGCTCCCTATATTTTACCCCTGCCACCTTCAGAGTTTGAAAGAGAGTATTCCAATCAACATTGTCAAAAGCTTTCTCTAAGTCTACAAATGCTAGAAACGTAGGTTTGCCTTTCCTTAATCTAGCTTCTAAGATAAGTCGTAGGGTCAGTATTGCCTCATGTGTTCCAATATTTCTACAGAATCCAAACAGATCTTCCCCTAGCTCGGCTTTATTTTCTCCTTTCATCAATTAAATTCAATATTTCTTCTGTTACCCAAGGATTTCTACTAGCCCTAGTCTTTTTACCTACTTGATCCTCTGCTACCTTCACTACTTCATCCCTCAGAGCTACCCATTCTTCTTCAACTGTATTTCTTTCCCCCATTCCTGTCAGTTGTTCCCTTATGCTCTCCCTGAAACTCTGTACCCCCCCTGCGGGTCCGGGGTAAGAATAGGCCCGAGGTATTCCTGCCTGTCGTAAGAGGTGACTAAAAGGAGTCCATCCCCCTCACGGGGGTAGTTAGCGCCTGCGTCCGGAGACGGACGGTTCCACGACCTATAATCGTGGTCTTTTTGGTTTTTCACTTCTCGTTTCTTCCTTCCTTTTGTTGGTTCCTTTCTTTGCTATTCTCCACCTCACTGTCTTCCTTACTCTTTCCCTTGACTTCTCCTTGCCTTCTCATTGCCTTTCTCTCCTTGCCTTCTCATTGCCTTTCTCTCCTTGCCTTCTCATTGCCTTTCTCTCCTTGCCTTCTCATTGCCTTTCTCTCCTTGCCTTCTCATTGCCTTTCTCTCCTTGCCTTCTCATTGCCTTTCTCTCCTTGCCTTCTCATTGCCTTTCTCTCCTTGCCTTCTCATTGCCTTTCTCTCCTTGCCTTCTCATTGCCTTTCTCTCCTTGCCTTCTCATTGCCTTTCTCTCCTTGCCTTCTCATTGCCTTTCTCTCCTTGCCTTCTCATTGCCTTTCTCTCCTTGCCTTCTCATTGCCTTTCTCTCCTTGCCTTCTCATTGCCTTCTTCTCCTTGCCTTCTCATTGCCTTCTTCGGTCTCCGCCTTGGCGTTTGAGACAGTCTGTCCTCTTTCTCCCTCTCTCTCTTCTTTTTCCTCCTCTTCCTTCCTCCCTGTGCGTGTCTGAAGGCCGACCCACGCGTTCGCACGCGTACTAGGTGACGGGGTAACGCGTAAGTCCCCGCCCTGGGTAGACATGTAAGGCACGCGCGTACCCCCTGGTAAAGGCCAGGCCCGGGGAGGGGTGATTGCCTGAGCTGATACCTTCTGACCATGCCGATTGGTCCCTCCGTCTGTTTCTCGGGAGGTGTGACCTGAGGTGTAAACATTCACCTAAGGCGGGAGTGCCCTCTGAGAGGGTCCCCACAAGGAAGGAGCGCGCCATCGGAGACGCTGGCAATCATGGGGGATTCCTCCGCAATGGATTCTACTCCATCTGTCTCGACTTCGACCCAAAAACGGAAACGTGACCAGCCAACAGTGACAAAAGTACTACCGCCTGCCCCACAGTTCCTCGTAGTTTCTCGCACTGAGGACGGAAAGGATTTTTCCTCTGTCAACCCTTTTGTTATTCAGAAGGGCGTTGATGCCATAGCCGGATCTGTCAAATCTTGTACCAGGTTGCGTAACGGCACCTTATTACTAGAAACTGAGAGTGCCTTTCAGGCACAAAAACTGCTTCGGGCCACCCTCCTGTACACGTTCCCTGTCCGGGTGGAGGCCCACCGAACTTTGAATTCGTCTCGTGGTGTAGTCTATACTAGCTCCCTCGACGGATTGACTGACGAGGAGCTTCAATCTTTCCCCGCTGAGCAGGGCGTGACGGCTGTCCATCGGGTCATGAAAAAGGTCAACAACGACCTTGTACCGACCCGGACACTTTTCTTGACCTTCGATAGTGTTAAGCTGCCATCGCGCATCAAGGCAGGCTACGAGGTTATTTCTGTTCGCCCCTATGTCCCGACACCTACGCGCTGCTACCAGTGTCAGCGTTTCAATCACACTCGACAGTCTTGTTCCAATGCGGCTAAATGTGTCACTTGTGGCAGGGATGCCCATGAGGGTGACTGTCCACCTCCGTCTCCTCGTTGTGTGAACTGTCAGGGTGACCATGCCGCATCCTCCCGCGACTGTCCTGTCTATAAGGACGAACGTTGCATCCAAGAAATTCGGGTCAAAGAGAAAGTGTCCACCTCGGCTGCTCGCAAGCTATTGGCTAGTAGGAAGCCCACGCTGCTCCCAGCGGGGAAATATAGTACTGTCCTCGCCTCTCCTCGGACTACCCGGGAGGTAGCAACCCAGACATGCGATCTGACCTTCAGCACCACGGTCGTCCGTTCGGCCAGTGCTAAGATCGCGCGGTCGACGTCTCCTCTTCCTCCCATCACACCAGACACCAGCCACTTCCTCAGCTTCTGCTAAGTCGAAGACCCCGAAGTCAGATGCACGGTCCTTCAAGAAGGAACCATCCCGTGCAGACTTCCTCCGTCCCTCGACCTCCCAGCCTTCGACCGGTACTTCCACCAAACGTCCTTCCAAAAAGGCGCATAGGAAGCACAGTTCTCCTTCTCCGCCACGGCGCATTTCTTCTCCTGCGCCACCCAGCAGTTGCCGCCCCAGGCCGTCATCCGTTTCGCCTGGCCGCACCGCCGGTAGCCGTATATCTGGCCGTTCACCGGCGGAGGAAGCTCCCCCTCCCGGCCATCCTCCCGAGATGGCCGATGACCCTATAGACCCCATGGACGATGACTGTCCGCCTACTGATAGCGGCGGCAGTGCTCGCTCGAAGCCAGGCCCTAAGCGGCCTTCGAGGTGACCCCTTCTCTCCTCTTCCTTTTCTTACGATGGCACTTATTCACTGGAATATTCGCAGCATTCGCTCCAACCGAGAGGACTTGAAGTTGCTGCTCCGCTTGCATCGTCCGCTCGTCGTAGCCCTCCAGGAAACGAAGCTACGCCCATGCGATCACATTGCCTTGGCACACTACACCTCTGTGCGTTTTGACCTACCCCCTGTGGTAGGTATCCCAGCTCATGGAGGGGTTATGTTGCTGGTCCGGGATGATATTTACTACGATCCCATCACGTTGCACACCGGCCTGCAGGCAGTTGCCATCCGCATTACTCTCCCCACTTTTACGTTTTCCTTTTGTACCGTTTACACTCCATCGTCCTCTGCCGTTACGTGTACAGACATGATGCAACTTATTGCTCAGCTACCTGCACCGTTTTTGTTAACTGGAGACTTCAATGCCCACCATCCCCTTTGGGGTTCTCCAGCCTCCTGCCCGAGGGGCTCCTTGTTCGCAGACCTTTTCAACCAGCTCAATCTTGTCTGCCTCAATACTGGCGCCCCTACTTTTCTTTCGGACACATCTCATACCTATTCCCATTTAGACCTCTCTATATGTACTCCCCAACTTGCACGCCGGTTTGAGTGGTATGCACTTGCTGATTCATATTCGAGCGACCACTTCCCGTGTGTTATCCATCTCCTGCAGCATACTCCCTCTCCGTGCTCCTCTAGTTGGACCATCTCCAAGGCAGACTGGGGGCTCTTTTCTTCCAGGGCGACCTCTCAGGATCAAACCTTCACAAGCTACGATCGTCAGGTCGCACACCTCACGGAAGTCATTCTCGCTGCTGCTGAATATTCCATCCCTCACCTTACTTCTTCTCCACGTCGCGTACCGGTCCCCTGGTGGACCGCAGCATGTAGAGACGCTTTACGTGCTCGTCGACGTGCTTTACGCACCTTTAAACGCCTCCCTACAGTGGCGAATTGTATTAATTATAAATGTTTACGTGCTCAGTGTCGTCGTATTATTAAAGAAAGCAAGAAAGCCAGCTGGGCTGCTTTCACAAGCACCTTCAACAGTTTTACTCCTTCTTCTGTTGTCTGGGGTAGCCTGCGCCGGCTATCTGGCACTAAGGTCCACTCCCCAGTTTCTGGCTTGAAGGTCGCGAATGAAGTCCTTGTGGCCCCTGAGGCTGTCTCCAATGCCTTCGGCCGCTTTTTCGCCGAGGTTTCGAGCTCCGCTCATTACCACCCTGCCTTCCTCCCCCGCAAACAGGCAGAGGAGGCTAGGCCACCTGACTTTTGCTCCTCGAATTGTGAAAGTTATAATGCCCCATTCACCATGCGGGAACTCGAAACCGCACTTGGCCGATCACGGTCCTCCGCTCCAGGGCCTGATTCTATTCATATTCAGATGCTGAAGAACCTTTCTCCTGCGGGTAAAGGTTTTCTTCTTCGTACATACAATCGCATCTGGATTGAGGGACATGGTCCCGCATGCTGGCGCGAGTCTATTGTTGTCCCGATTCCTAAGCCAGGGAAGGACAAGCACTTGCCTTCCAGTTATCGACCTATCTCACTTACCAGCTGTGTCTGTAAAGTGATGGAGCGAATGGTTAACTCTCGATTGGTTTGGCTGCTCGAGTCTCGACGCCTACTTACCAATGTCCAATGTGGATTTCGTAGGTGCCGCTCTGCTGTTGACCATCTGGTTACCTTGTCGACCTTCATTATGAATAACTTCTTGCGGAAGCGCCCGACCGCGGCTGTGTTCTTTGATTTGAAGAAGGCTTACGACACCTGTTGGAGGGCGGGCATTCTCCGCACCATGCATACATGAGGCCTTCGCGGTCGCCTCCCTCTTTTTATTCGTTCCTTTTTAATGGATCGACAGTTCAGGGTACGTGTGGGTTCTGTCCTGTCCGACACCTTTCGCCAGGAGAATGGGGTGCCACAGGGCTCAGTTTTGAGCGTCGCTCTGTTCGCCATCGCGATCAATCCAATAATGGATTGCCTCCCAGCTGATGTATCAGGCTCTCTTTTTGTGGACGATTTTACCATCTATTGCAGCGCGCAGCGTACACGTGTCCTGGAGCGCTGTCTTCAGCGTTCTCTTGACCGTCTTTACTCCTGGAGTGTCGCCAATGGCTTCCGTTTTTCTGCCGAGAAGACGGTCTGTATTAACTTCTGGCGCTACAAAGAGTTTCTCCCACCGTCCTTACGACTTGGTCCCGTTGCTCTCCCAATCGTGGAGACCACCAAATTTTTAGGCCTTACCTTTGACAGGAAACTTAGCTGGTCTCCACATGTGTCATATTTGGCCGCCCGTTGTACCCGTTCTTTAAATGTCCTCCGTGTTCTCAGTGGTATGTCGTGGGGAGCGGATCGAACCGTCCTACTTCGTCTATATCGGTCGATCGTCCGCTCCAAGCTGGATTATGGGAGCTTCGTATACTCCTCTGCACGGCCATCCATCTTACGCCGCCTCAACTCCATACAACATCGGGGTTTACGACTTGCGATCGGAGCATTTTATACCAGTCCCGTAGAGAGTCTTCATGCTGACGCTGGCGAATTGCCACACACTTACCGGCGCGATATACTGCTTTGTCGGTATGCCTGTCGGCTACTGTCAATGCCCGACCATCCGTCTTATCGTTCCTTTTTTGACGACTCTCTTGACCTTCAATACGGGTTGTATGTCTCTGCCCTGCTACCCCCTGGAGTTCGCTTTCGTCGCCTCCTTCAACACCTTAATTTTTCACTCCCTGCAACCTTTCGAGTGGGAGAGAGCCGCACGCCACCTTGGCTCCAGGCTCAGGTCCGCGTTCACCTTGACCTGAGCTCGCTCCCAAAAGAGGTCACCCCCGGTTCGGTCTACCACTCCCGTTTTTTGGAACTTCGTTCGAAGTTCATCAACATGACTTTCATTTATACAGATGGCTCTAAGACCAATGACGGGGTCGGGTGTTCCTTTATTGTCAGGGCACAAAGTTTCAAATACCGGCTCCCTGACCATTGTTCGGTCTTCACAGCTGAGCTCTTTGCCCTCTACCAGGCTGTTCTTTACATCTGCCGCCACCGACATTCTGCTTATGTCATCTGCTCAGATTCTCTGAGCGCCATCCAGAGCCTCAGTGATCCGTACCCGGTTCACCCTTTCGTACACCGGATCCAACGCTCTCTTCAGTGGCTGGTGGACGTCGGTCCGCCGGTTAGCTTTATGTGGGTTCCTGGCCATGTCGGTATCCCTGGGAACGAAGCTGCAGAGTGCCGCGGCCAAGGCTGCGGTCCTCCAGCCTCGGACAGCTTCTTGTTGTGTCCCTTCGTCCGATTTTAGCAGGGTCATTTGTCGGCGCGTTGTGTCGCTGTGGCATGCCGATTGGGCTGCACTTACCGACAACAAGCTTCGGGCCTTAAAACCTCTTCCCGTGGCTTGGACGTCCTCCTCACGCCCTTCTCGGCGGGAGGAGGTCGTTTTAGCAAGGTTACGAATTGGACACTGCCGGTTCAGCCATCGCCATCTGCTGACGGCTGCGCCTGCGCCGTTCTGCCCATGTGGGCACTTGCTGACGGTTAGACACATTTTAATGTCCTGTCCAGATCTTAACCAACTGCGCCTCGATCTTAAACTGCCTAATACTTTCGATGCAATTTTAGCGGATGACCCACGAGCAGCTGCTCATGTTCTTTGTTTTATCAGTTTGACGAACCTCGCTAAGGACATTTGATGATGTTGTTTTTTAATCCTATGCCTGTCAGTCTCTTTTATCGTGTTTTCCCCTTTTAGTTGTTGTTGTCAACTTGTGCCTCGCGGTGCATTCTTAGAGTAGTCAGGGCGCTAATGACCATTGAAGTTGTGCGCCCTAAAACCACAAAAAAAAAAAAAAAAAAAAAAATGAAACTCTGTACAACCTCTGGTTCTTTCAGTTTATCCAGGTCCCATCTCCTTAAATTCCAACCTTTTTGCAGTTTCTTCAGTTTCAATCTGCAGTTCATAACCAAGAGATTGTGGTCAGAGTCCACATCTGCCCCTGGATGTGTCTTACAATTTAAAACCTGGTTCCTAAATCTGTCTTACCATTATATAATCTATCTGAAACCTGTCAGTATCTCCAGGCTTTTTCCATGTATACAATCTTCGTTTGATTCTTGAACCAAGTGTTAGCTATGATTAAGTTGTGCTCTGTGCAAAATTGTACCAGGCGGCTTCCTCTTTCATTTCTTACTCCCAGTCCATATTCACCTACTAAGTTTCCTTCTCTCCCTTTTCCTACTGATGAATTCCAGTCTCCCATGACTATTAAATTTTCGTCTCCCTTCACTATCTGAATAATTTCTTTTATTTCGTCATACATTTCTTCCATTTCTTAGTCATCTGCAGAGCTAGTCGGCATATAAACTTGTATTACTGTACTAGGCGTGGGCTTCGTGTCTATCTCGGCAAAAATAATGCGTTCACTATGCTGTTTGTAGTAGCTTACCCGCATTCCTATTTTTTTTATTCATTATTAAACCTACTCCTGCATTACCCCTATTTGATTTTGTATTTATAACCCTGTATTTGCCTGACCAAAAGTCTTGTTCCTTCTGCCACCGAACTTCACTAATTCCCACTATATCTAACTTTAACCTATCCATTTCCCTTTTTAAATTTTCTAACCTACCTGCCCAATTAAGGGATCTGACATTCCACACTCCGATCCGTAGAACGCCAGTTTTCTTTCTCCTGATAATGACATCCTCTTGAGTAGTCCCCACCCGGAGATCCGAATAGGGGACTATTTTACCTGCAGAATATTTTACCCAAGAGGACGTCGTCATCATTTAACCATACAGTAAAGCTGCATGCCCTCGGGAAAAATTACGGCTGTAGTTTCCCCTTGCTTTCAACTGTTCGCAGTACCAGCACAGCAAGGCTGTTTTGGTTAGTGTTACAAGGCCAGATCAGTCAATCATCCAGACTGTTGCCCCTGCAACTACTGAAAAGGCTGCTGACTCTCTTCCAGAACCACACGTTTGTCTGGCCTCTCAACAGATGCCCCTCCGTTGTGGTTGTAGCTGCGGTACGGCCATATGTATCGCTGAGGCACGCAAGCCTCCCCACCAACGGCAAGGTCCATGGTTCGTTGGGGGGAGGAAGAAGATGCTGTGATACGCAAATGATTAGCTTCTCAGAGCATTCACACAAGGTTGTCACCAGTGGTGACACCTACAACGTGCTGACATGAGGAAAGTTTCCAACCGATTTCTCATACACAACAGTTGACCGGCGTTGCCTGGTGAAACGTTGTTGTGATGCCGCGTGTAAAGAGGGGAAATGCGTACCATCACATTTCCGACTTTGATAAAGGTCGTATTGTAGGCTATCGCGATTGCAGTTTATCGTAGCGCGACATTGCTGCTCGCATTTGTCGACATCCAATGACTGTTGACAGAATATGGAATCGGTGAGTTCAGGAGGGTAATAAGGAACGCCGTGCTGGATCCCATCGGCCTCGTATCACTAGCAGCCGAGATGACACGCATTTTATCCGCATGGCTGTAACGGATCGTACAGCCACATCTCGATCCCTCAGTTAACAGATGAAGACGTTTGCAAGACAACAACCATCTGCACGAGCAGTTCGACGTCGTGTGCAGCAGCACGGACTATCAGCTTGGAGACCGTGGCTGCGGTTACCCTTGACGCTGCATCACAGACAGGAGCGCCTGCGTTGGTGTACTTGACGACGAACCTTTGTGCACGAATGGCAAAACGTCATTTTTTCGGATGAATCCAGATTCTGTTTACAGCATCATGATGGTCGCATCCGTGTGTGACGACATCGTGGTGAACGCACATTTGTCATTGCCATACTGGCATATCATCCGGCGTGATTGTATGGGGTGCCATTGGTTACACGTCTCGGTCACCTCTTGTGCGCATTGACGGCACTTTGAACAGTGGAAGTTACATTTCAGATGTGTTAAGACCTGTGGCTCTACCCTTCATTCGATCCCTGTGAAACCTTACATTTCAGCAGGGTAATGCACGACCACATGTTGCAGGTCCTGTACGGAACTTTCTGGATACAGAAAATGTTCAACTGCTGCCCTGGCCAGCACATTCTCCAGATCTCTCGCCAACTGAAAATGTGTGGTCAATGGTGGCCAAGCAACTGGCTCTTCACAATACGCCAGTCACTGCTCGTGATGAACTATGGTATCATGTTGAAGCTACATGGGCAGCTGTACCAGTACACCCCTTTCAAGCTCTGTTTGACTCAGTGCCCAGGTGTATCAAGGCTGTTATTGTGGCCTGAGGTGGTTGTTCTGGGTACTGATTTCTCAGAATCTATGCACCCAAACTGCTTGAAAATGTAATCGCATGTCATTTATAGTATAATATATTTGTCTAATGAATACCTGTTTATCATCTGCATTTCTTCTTGGTGTAACAATTTTAATGGCCAGTAGTGTAAAAATTTGTAACATCTAATATATCATCCTTGTAGCATGATATTTTATGACATGCTGTCTGTTGGCTTTTGTTTTGGGTTCTTCAGCTGATGTACGATTCATAATTTTTCTGATGTTTTGCCAGTAAAAGTGGCTGGCATTGTCAAAGCTTCATCCTCCATTGCTGGTGGCGGAGTGTAGTGGAGTCGAGCTCGCAGCTGTAGATTTTATGTACCTTGTGTGCAGATGTCCAAGGACCTTGTTCCGTAGTAAATTCCGGTGTGGTTCTTAGCTTGCTATGTGCAGCAGTCGTTCTGCAGCATGGGAATTCAGGATCCGTTCACCTTGAGGTGTTTTTCATTCTTGTTAGTTAGTGCCGTGTTTGTGTATTTCTGTAGCTGCTCTGATCAAGCAGGTGTGATAGCTCTTGTCTACAGCAGTAACTTCCATTTCGATGAATTTTACTGTGCTCAGTCACACACAATGCGTACTATGTACATGTGGAAAAGTTTGTATTGGAATGACAGGATGATCAATGAACACCAGGACCACGTAAAATAAGCGGCATTGCAGGTTGGGGCAGGTGCAGAAATTTGTCTGGCAGAGCATGAGACCAGCCACATAGTAAAATTTGCTGACACAGAAGTTACTTGTGTAGAGATTAGCTATCACACCACCTTGTTCGGAGACGCCATAGAAATACGCAACATGACACCAGCTTCAACAAGAAAGAAGAAAGCTTCAAGGTGAACAGACCCTGGATTCCCTTGCAGCAGTGAATGACTGTTGCAGATAGTAACGAGAGAACTGCACCGGAAATAACTACACCAAACCGAGCAGTCTGTGTGCAGTAGTCTGTTTGTGTGCCAGCAGTAGTCTGTTTGTCGCCAGCAGTCTGTCACGAAACCTTCAGTTACTTTCTACCATTTTTTGTAATGGACATGCAATTCTGTTCTTTTAATTTGAGTTAGTTTTTATGATGGAATTAGCTGAAATAGCATTGTAAATAAATATATTAAGTGATGCTGATGTTTTTATTTGTGGAATATTCACAATGATCATGGACTTGTACAGGAAATTTATTTCCTGTATTGTCACTTCCAGATTGTTGCATGAGAATCTCTATGTTGAAGCTTTAACATGACAATACATGTAATCATTTGTCATTGCAATAGCAAGATGGCATGTCTGCTTAATGATGGGACATATGTGGTGCACTTGTTGTCTAGGGGTAGTACCTGTGAGTACTAATCAAACTGTCCATGGTCCCAGGTTCGAAACATGCCACCACTTAAATTTGATTAATAATCGTGATTGTCAGCCAAAGACTTCCGGCATAACAAGCCACCCTCATTCTTTCAATGGTCGGCCTTCTCAAAAGGATGAGGAGTGGACAGAGGTTCAGAGCAACTGGGGTGGGTAACTGCCCTTAAAGGCAGAAAAATCAGCAATGATAAACAGCATGAGGATGCAGAAGGCAAAGGAAACCACTGCATTAGAGGCACATAACTTGTATCCTCAGGACATGTGGCCTGTAAGTGAGTGTGTCATGATGACCTCTCCATTGCCAAAAGATTCTGGACTAGTCCCCTGTTCAGATCTCTGGGAGGGGATTGCCGTAGGGGAAGGTGACCTTGAGAAAAAGCTTCAATAATCAATGAAAGGATAACATTCTAAGAGTTTGGCCATTGAATTTCAGAAGTTCAAATGTGGCATGGAAGCTAGAAAATACTGAAAAGGGAAATGCAGAGGCTCAATCTAAATATAGTAGTAGTGGTGAGTGAAGGGAAATAAAAAAGACAAAGATTTTTGGTCAGATGAGTATATGGTAATACCAACAACAGCAGAAAATGGTATAACATAAGAATAATTTATTATGAATAGTGTGTGCCCCCTTGCAGGTCCGGGGGCTAGAATAGGTCAAAGGTATTACTGCCTGTCATAAGAGGCAACTAAAAGGAGTCTCATGCTTTTTGACCTTTGTGATGGTCCTCTGTAGGGTTTGACCTCCATTTTTCAAAATTTTCCTGACGAGCAAGCCAGTTGGGTAAGGGCACCTTACATGGTGCTTCGTGTCCATCGTGCATCGAGATATATAGCCAACTTCCTTGTTCTGGCATTGCAGTCCCACTCATCCTCCATCTCTTGGGTGAGGACACCTTTGTGATTTTTTTCCTCCACCCACTATGCAGTGTAGTTTTCTGCACCGATGATGACCATCGAATTCTTTGCACCTCATATCCAGCACTGAAGCATGTCCGTTGTGGTGGGGCTGCCATGTACCCTGTCGGTTGATGCCTCCACCGTTAACTCCCCACGTGTGCCAAGGAGTAGATGCCACTCACCCTGGGGCATCAGGACTCCCGGCAATGGCCATCATGCCAGGTGGCCTTTGCTGCGGCCGGGAGGTGCCCGTGCTCCCGCACCACCTACTTCGGGTGCAACAACCCTCCGCCCTCCCTCCCCAACCATCAGGGATTTCAGTCTCCACTTCTGAGCCAGAGAAGCGTAAGGCCTCTTCGGCTCCTCTCACCAGGAAGGGGTCCCTTTGGTCACTTTCTTCCAGGTTTCTGCTAGTGGGAAAGGTGACACCTGCCAGTGGCTGAAGAGCCCAAAAGCAGCTGGTTGTAGGGCTTCACACTCATCCTCAGTCCCAGAGACTAAATCAGTGAAGTCCTCCCAGCCAGGGAAACCCAAGGAACAGTACGAGAAATCAGAAAAGAAGACCCCCAAGAACAAGGAACTTGTGGTGGCGCCCACACCACTGCTTCCTAAAAGCTCTGCTGGACCCTCACACACAATGGATATAGACTGCTCAGGCAAAAAGTCGGTGGCAGCAGGTGACCCTGAGGCATAAACTGCCTCATTGAACGTTCCAAACCTTCCCAGTCGCACGCTGATGTCATTCTCCAGTGGAATTGCGGCAGTTTTTTGCACCACTTGGCTGAGCTATGGCAACTGTTAAGCTTTACACCTGCTTTCTGCATTGCCCTGCAGGAAACCTGGTTCCCGGCAATGCAGACACCTGCCCCCTGCAACTATAAGGGATATTATATGAACCGTAGCTATTATAATAGTGTCGGGTGGAGTTCACATTTATGTCGTAAACTCGGTCTGTAGTGAAAATGTGTGCCTTCAAACCCCTCTTGAAGCTGTGGCTGTCAGAATATGGATGACACTGGAAATAACTGTCTGCAACGTATATCTCCCTCCAGATGGTGCAGTACCCCTGAATGTATTAGATGCACTGATTTATCAACTCCCTAAACCTTTCCTACTTTTGGGAGATTTTAACGCCCATAACCCCTTGTGGGGTGGCACCGTGGTTACTGGCCGAGGCAGAGCTGTTGAAACTTTACTGACGCAATTCGATCTCTGCCTCCTAAATACTGGGCCTGCCACACATTTGAGTGTGGTTACTTAGTTACTTGACCATTGATTTATCAATTCGCAGCCCAGGACTTTTCCCATCTATCCACTGGAGATCACGTGACGACCTGTGTGGTAGTGACCACTTCCCCATCTTCCTGTCACTGCCCCTGCGTCAGGCCCACAGATGCCTGCCCAGATGGGCTTTAAACAAGGTGGATTGGGAAACTTTAACTTAAACTCTCCCTGACATGGTAACATCGATGTGACGGTTGAACAGGTGATCCCTCGCTCTTTAGGGTGCCCCCCCCCCCCTACCCACCCCCCCCCCCTCCCCGGCGAAAAACAGTCCCTTGGTGGTTGCCGGAAATTACTGAGGCAATTAGGCAATTAGTTGGCAAGCTCTACAGTGACATGAGCGGCACTCTTTACAGTATCTGATAGCCTTTAAGCGAGTCCGTACCCGTGTATGCCAGCTTGTAAAACGACGGAAACAGGAGTGTTGGTAGAGGTAGGTGTCGACCATTGGGTGCCATATGTCACCTTCCCATGTCTGGACAAAGATCAGATGTCTTTTTGGGTACCAGACCCCAACAGGTGTCCCTGGTGTTACCATCAATGGCGTGCTCTGTACCGACGCAAACGCGAATGCCGAGCACTGTGTTTGAACCTCTGCGTTGGAGAACTACACCCCCCTCCCCCCCAGCCTTTTGCACCCTGAAACGGCGAGTGGAAAGGGAAGTCCTCTCATTCACTACACGCCACAGTGAACCCTTTAACGCTCCATTTATGGAGTGGGAGCTCCTCAGCGCACTTGCACATTGACCCGGCACAGCTCGTGGGCCGGATTGGATCCGCATTCAGATGATCTCTCTTCTGACTACAAGTGCCATTTCCTCATCATCTTCAACTAGATCTTGTGTGATGGCATCTTTTCATCGCAAGGCGGGAGAACACTGTCGTTCCACTGCTCAAACCCAGTAAAAACCCACTTGATGCGGATAGTAATTGGACCATCAGCCCTACCAATGTTCTTTATAAGCTGCTGGAACATATTGTGTGTTTGTTGTTGGGTTGGGAGATGGAGTCACATGGCCTAATAGCTCCATGTCAGGGCGGTTTCTGCCAGGGTCACTCTACCACTGCTAATCTTGTGTCCCTCAAGTCTGCCATCCAAACAGCTTTTTTCAGATGCCAACATCTGGTTGCTGTCTTTTTTTACTTCCGTAAAGCATTTGACACGACCTGGTGACATCATATCCTTGCCACATTGTATAAGTGGGGTCTCCACTTATCCAAAACTTCCTCTAGCTCCGTACTCTCTGTGTCCAGGTTGGTGCCTCCCATAATCCGCCCCCCCCCCCCCCACCCCCCTCCCTCATATTCAGGAGAATGGCATTCCTCAGGGCTCCGTATTGAGTGTGTCTCAATTTTGTAGTGCCAATCAACGGCTTAGCAGCAGCTGTAGGGCTGTCGGTCTCCCCTTCTCTGTATGCAGATGGCTTCTGCGTTTTGTACTGCTCCTCCAGTACTGGTGTTGCTGAGCAGCACCTGCAGGGTGCCATTCACAAGGCACAGTCATGGGCGCTAGCCCACAGCTTCCAGTTTCCTGCCGCAAAGTCGTGTGTCGTGCACTTCTGTCAGCGTCGTACCATTCGTCCGGAACCTGAACTTCATCTTATTGATGATCCACTCACTGTAGTGAAGATATAGTGATTCTTAGGACATCCAGAAGCTCAATTGACTTAGTCAGCGTAAGCAGAAGTGCTGGCAGCATCTCAGTGCCTTCCGCTGCCTGAGCAACACCAACTCGGGTGCAGATCGCTCTACGTTGCTGCAGCTCTACAGAGCCCTTGTTCAATCCTGCCTTCACTATGGGAGTCCGGTTTACGGCTCGGTGGTGCCCTCAGCATTGCGTTTAGTCAACCCAGTGCACCACTGTGGCATTTGCCTAGCGACAGGAGCTTTTAGAAAGAGTCGGGTGACCAGTGTCCTGGTGGAGGCCAGAGTCCCTCGATTGTGGATCTGATGTGCACAACTTCTTGACAGTTTTGTTGCACACATTCGTAGCTCCTCTGAGCATCTGAATTACTGTCTTCTTTTCCCGCATGCAGCAGTTTACCTCCCGCATCGGTGGCCAACATTAGGGCTCACGATTTCGGTTCGCGTGTGATCCCTTCTCTCTGAACTGGAGTCCTTCTCTTTACCATCTCTGCTTGAGGTCCATTCACGTACACCTCCACGGTGTATACCTCGGCCGAAGCGTTGTTTGGACCTTTTGCACGGCCCTAAGGACCATTTTAACCCCGACGCTCTCTGCTGTCGCTTCCTCTCAATTCTTGACGTGTACTGGGACTCCGAAGTTGTTTACTCGATGGCTGATGGTAATGTTAGCTTCGCCTATGTTCAGAGACCATATTGAACAGCATTCCTTGCCTGCCAGCTGCAATGTATTTACTGCAGAGCTGGTGGCCATATCTCATCCACTTCAGTACATTCGTTCCTGTTCTGGTAAGCAGTTTCCTCTCTGTTCTGACTCCCTGAGCAGCTTCCGAGCTACCGGCCAGTGCTATCCTCGCCATCCTTTAGTAGCAAACATGCAGGAGGCCACGTCTGCCTGGGAACGGTCCACTTGTTCAGTGGTGTTTGTGTGGACCCCAGGACACGTTGAAATCCCAGGTAACGAACTTGTTGACAGGCTATGCGGAAACCTCCCCTGGAAATGGGTATCTCTGATGAAACTGCCGTGTGTTCTGTCTTATGTCACAAGGTTTTTCAGCTTTGGGAGACGGAGTGACGTAACAGTATGCACAACAAACTGTGTCATTAAGGAGACTGCGAATATGTGGAAGTCTTCCCTGCGGGCGTCTTGCATAGAATCAGTTGTTCTTTGTCGACTCCGTATCGACCGTACGTGGCTCACACCTAGTTACCTCCTCCGTCACGAGGACCCACCTCAATATCGCTGTGGCTTCCAAATTACAGTCGTTCACCTCTTGCTGGACTGCCCACTTTTAGCCGGTCTGTGGCGGACTTTTAAATTTCCCAGCACCCTACCTTCAGTGTTAGGCGACAATGCTCCAACAGTAGCTTTAGTTCTATGTTCTATTTGTGAGGGTGTGTTTTATCATTTGATATGAGTTTTAGGGTATGTCCTTTGTCCCTCTGTGTCCTCCACTGTACGGCTTTTAGGGTGGTGGTTTTAATGTAATGCAGAGTGGCTCTCTTCTCCTTTCTATTCTCATGATCAGCCAGCCATGGTAATCTGCATTCTAGTTTCTAATTTATTTTTTCTACTTCAGTAATTGTCGTAAACCTCTTTGTCTCACTTTGACTCGGACACACAAACAAGTGATCGTTACTTAGTTTCTGGAATATGACAGTTTTGTCTCCTGTTAGGATTTTGTATCGACATCTTGCTTCCCGTTGATAGAATTTTTTAAGCATTTCCTTACAGTAATTGACACTTCAGTTTTGTGGCATTTGTTGGGACTTTTTCATAGCTAGATGTTAATGCAAAATCAAATACGTTGCAGTCTCATCGTGCCTTGGGATGTATCACAATAAGTCATGTGCCAGTCCTTCCGGATCTCATCTTAACATAATTTACTTCTCACAGAATCATGTTTGTGATGAATTGTAAACAGCCATCTGTGAAGGTGATTATCAAAAGTTGAACAATAGGATTTGAGGCACGGTTGTTGATTTTGGCCATTACAAAAATTGTTAAGTCATATAACAAATCTCTCACACACAATTTCCATTTTTCGCAAGTTTCCTTAAATGCAAGCTGAAAAACCTTAGCCAGTTTCTGGTGAGCTGCTAGAATGAGTATGGTACAACTGGTGTCGTGCTGAAGTGGGGTTGATTGGTTGTGATGACACAGTTCTGTAGCAGTAGCCTGAAGTCTAGTTTAGGGTGAAAGGTGATAACTTGGTCGAGTTGATGAAAGCAATGAATGCGAATGCTAAGTAAAGGTTGTTGTAAGACTGGCATCTAGTATAGTCTAGGTTCATATTTGTTTGTATTTAAACAGTTCACTACAGCCGAACACTGGTTGTGCTGTTGTCATTCTAGTTGTTCGTCTGTTTCTGAGCTGTTTTTTCTAACAGTAACAAATGAAAAACTTTAAAACAGTGGTAACTGTGCATTTCACTAGGTGACACTACTGTGCTGTGTAATTTGCTAAATATTTGTAAATACCCTGATATTTTCTGATGTCTTGTAACTTTTGTATTTATATTATTTCTTTGACTATTAACTTTTATTTTTAACACGGCAAACCAATCGTAATAGCATGTTGTACTATCCAGTGTGTGTAATCCACAAATACGACCAATCATAGAAGAGATGATGATGCGCATCCGTCCAGAAGAGGAGGTGAAGATGATACGGAGACGTGTGGCTATGAGTGAAATGAAAAAGAAGTCTGAATCTGATGAAAAAAATGTAAGTTTGCACTATTTTAAAAAAGTCTCTGTGGTGATTATTTGCTGTTATATATTGTTAGAGGTCTAGTCGTAACAGATCTTCCTATCCATTCTTTTTGCATTAGCGTTACCATTACTGATACACCTGTGATTTTCCTCTGTACTTTATCATTCATAGACTGCTTGAGCAGATAGCAGCAGACCAGAGCAGCAGACCAGATCTATGTCATTCTGTTTTATGTATGTGCTTATTTAACCCAGAAATTGTCATGATGGTGTAAGATGTCTCACCATAACACTATGAATACAAGTAGCTCCAGTACACATGCACACAGAATGTTTTATGAGGCTAGGACAGTTGGTTAGCTGTGGTCTTGCTGAACGCACATATCTGGTATTTGCCTGAAGTGATTTAGGAAAATGACAAAAAGCCAACATCTGGGTGACAGGACAGAGCAAAATATTCCCGAAGATGAAGTCGGTGTCTGTACAACTGCAATGCTTCATTCAGTTGGTTCCAGTTGTTCATTGTTCTTATGTTAATTACATAACCTGCATGTACTCCCTCGATGGTAATATAGGTGAGCCATAATGGTGTGGTTAAAATTTGGGAAATCCAAGAATCTTGGGTTGTTGCCAGATTGTAATCAGTCACTTTCTGCTGCAAGCCTCGGTTCCACTTCAGTGTTCGGTGTGGCAGTGAAATGTTACATGTCTCAGTGATTGGGTATTTTTCATAAGTCTGTATGCCATGTTCTGAGTGAGCAGACTATTATTTCAATAGCTCTGTCTGCAACAAATTTCAGCTGGTAATAGCGAATATACTGTTAATGATTTATTAGAGGAGGAGATGCACTTGGATCGTAAGAAGAGATTCCAAAATCGGATATTGGGTTTTAAGGCATACCCAGATGCAGATACTCGGATCACGATTGAGTAATGAAGAGTAGAGAGAAGTGTAAGATAATCTTCTGGAAGAATCAAAGTGGAAGGAGTTGGATACTGAAGCACTGAGGATGGGCGAGATGTGTTAGAGGTTATCTAAGGCTGTAGATGCTGTGACAAAAAATTCACAGTAGGCAGTTCAGTTGAAGAGGAATGAACTTTCGAAAAAAGGGCAGTCACTTAAGTTGAACAGACAGACATAAAGGCAACGAAAGTGACTGTAAAGAAATGTTGGGTTACAGAAGAAATACAGGGTGAGCGCAAAGTCTTGCCCTGATCATAAAAAATTATAACAGAATAACCATTTGTCATAATAAGTTACATTTGATGCTGTTACATAGGCTAGTGTTACTAGTTGTTGCGACCAGTAGATGGTGCTAGTGCTCCACAACACCAATGCGGTCTGTTAGGTCACGTTAATTGCTGGAGAAATGGCATCAGAGCAGGTGAAAGAGCAATGTGTGCTTTCTTTTCACAAAACGAAATCACCAGTCGGTGTTCGGCGTAAATTTCGGGCTTCCTATGGACGCAGCCCTCCTGACTTTAAATCGGTAAAGCGAGGTATGCAAAGTTTAACGAAACGGGCAGTGTTGAAGATCGTCCTCGAAGTGGCAGGCCTTGTGTAAGTGATGCAACTGTTGATAGTGTTAGACAATCATTTTGACAGAGTCCGTCTAAATCGACTCGTCGAGCTTCTTGTGAACTTCAAATATCGCAAGCAAGTGTGGTGAAGATTCTTCGTGAAAGGCTTAGGTTGTGTGCTTACAAAGTGCAAATCTTGCAGGCCTTGCAACCGAATGATTTGCTGACACATGCTGAATTTGCAGCTGAGATTCTAAACAGGATTGATGGTGCTAATGATTACTTAAATCGCATATTCTTTACTGATGTATCCACCTTTCGTGTCAGTGGAATGGTAACGAGGCATAATGTCCATACAAGGGGTTCAGAGTCTCTACATGCTACTGTACAGTTACTGTGAAACAGTGAAAAAATGAATGTTTGGTGTGGCCTCATGCATAACAAGGTTTTTGGTCTGTTTTTCATCACGGAAAAATCCATTACCGCTAACATTTACTTCCATGTTTGGCAACAGTTCATTGCCACACAGTTAGAAGAATATAGACCGTGGATACTTTTCCAGCAAGATGGAGCACCCCCCATTGGGCTTTGATAGTGCGTGATTTCCTGGATGAAACATTTCCGGATCGGTGGCTTGCAAAGAACGGTCCAACACCCTGGCCACCCTGCTCTCCAGATATTACGCCCCTTCACCTTTTTTTCTGGGGCTATATCGAGGACAGTCTTCGTCACACCAGTTGCTGACATTGATGAACTGAAGGCTAGGATACAAGTTGCTGTGGATACCGTGACAGAATACATGTTACGAAACACCTGGTGGGAACGTGAATACCACCTCAACATTCTCCAAGCTACCGAGGGAGCACACATTGAGGTTTACTAACATAAGTGGTCTAAAAAAAACTAGTAACTAGTAACGGCATCAAATGTAAATTATTATGTACTTTCAACATAGCAGCACAGTCAGCAATTGTGATAATCTAATATATAAGAAACTATCAGCCTCGATTGTGGTAATGAAACAAACCTTTACCTAGGTTTCAGCCCAAATATTTGAGCCTTCTTCAGAAGATATACCTGAATCTATAATTTGTCTAAGAGGGCATGGTCTAGAAATAAGACATGCCCTCTTAGACAAATTATAGATTCAGGTATATATTCTGAAGACGGGTCAATTATTTGGGCTGAAACCTAGGTAAAGATTGGTTTCATTACCGCAATCAAGGCTGATAGTTTCTTATATATTAGTAAATTATTATGTCAAATGGTTATTCTGTAATAAATTGTTTTAATCATAGCTGCACTAGTTGGAACACTCTCCCATAACCTCCAGGCCTCGATCTTCCCTAATTGCTGTCCTCCATCTGCCTCTGCCCACTTCTCTTCTCCCCCTCTGTAGCACTGCACACCAGTGTGCATGGGTCAGTGAAGTGGTGAAATGCACCTATTCTAAACTCGCCAAATTACTTGTGCTCGAGCTACAGAAAGTGGTAGTAGTTGGGGTAATTCACTGACAACTTCAGGGAATTGCTTCCGATGTATGAACACATAGGCTAAGAAGTGCACTGTCCAGTGAAGGAGGTTATGTAGAGTAACATAGTGCTTTTTAATTTCATTTATCTTCAGTAAAATTTGTAAGCAAATGTGGTGCCATATTATGTCTGAATTACCTTCATTCAAATATTTCTTGGAATAGTCTTTCGCCAGCCGGAGTGGCCGTGCGGTTCTAGGCGCTACAGTCTGGAGTCGAGCGACCGCTACAGTCGCAGGTTCGAATCCTGTCTCAGGCATGGATGTGTAGGATGTCCTTAGGTTAGTTAGGTTCAATTAGTTCTAAGTTCTAGGTGACTGATGGCCTCAGAAGGTAAGTCACATAGTGCTTAGAGCCTTTTGAATCAATAGTCTTTCATTGTGACATTCTCAACCATTTTGTTTCAAATACCACTTCCAAATCAGTTTAAAGCTGATGTGACATTCTTTTGGTTTTGGCTGACACTATTTTTGAATACTGAGGCGAGTATTTTTTGTACTGTAGAACAATAAAAATTCATTAGTAAATTTGTTGTGTGCTACTTTACCTTTCCTTCATACTGTGTTCTAATAACTTTTCTCAGTATGAATAAAATATATAGTAAATTATTACATATTCCTGTTGTTACAGAGTATTAATATTGAACATGCTATTCATATTGAACATTATACTGGGTGTACATAAAGTCCAGGAACACTTTAAATTATTTATTGCACACGAACTAAATATTGTACAGATGTCATGCATATTGCATTTTCAAGAGAAACTCTGAAAGGTGCGTTTTTTTGCAAGCATTCAGTATGCAAACCGTGAGTGACTCGGCAGATGTCAATATGGTAATAGAATTCTTGCCATGCCCGTACCAGTGTGGCAGTCACTTCTTGTATTCTCCCGGAGCTCTTCTACGTTGAGTGGTAGAAGCAGTACGTACACCAGATCATTAATTTGTCCCCATAGAAAAAAAAGGCTCTCACAGTGCGATTTGGCGATTGGGGTAGCCATTTCATGAAGCAGCTGTCCCCTTCTGTAACACGGCCGTGTTTTGGCTAGCACTGACTATTGGCAAATTGCCAAACTACGCTATGGCTGTATATATATGTGTGTGTGGGGGGGGGGGGGGAAGAGAGAGACTTTGAGTTTCTCTTCAAAATGACATATGTATGATATCTGTACAGTGTTTGGTTCTTGTGCAGTAAATAATTGAAAGTGTTCCCGGTCTTGATGCACACCCTGTATTCATATTTCTTAGCAAACTTGTTTACAATGCTAGCTCAATGTGTAATAACCACCATTAAATCAAGTGGCAACTAAAAGTGTTTAATTAGCAGCCATGGAAGTTAGATAAATAAAACTTGCTCTCACATACAACAAAAAATTACTTCTGGAAAATTTGGAATTTCAACCTGGAAATCTCAGAAATTGTATGATGAGTCATCACCTTGAGCTTTTTTGCATGTTGATTGTTTTCCATATTTCTCAGCACTGACAGACAGTTTACTAAATTTATTGAAAATATTTATATAGTATGTCTGTCTTCCATAAACAGCTATCTGATGACTGACACTGGTCTATCAGTCCAGTTGTCATTACATTCAAGCCAAACCCACAAAAATAACAACTAATTATTAATAATGCTGCATTTTATTTCTTGCAGTCAAAGGAAGAAGAAAGGTTAGCGTTGCTAAGAGAATACAAAGCATTAAAAATGGAAGTCCAGGAAAAGAAAGCAAAGGAATTAGCACAAAAGGAGAGGATAGAATCTCTTAAAAGAGAGATCAAAGAAAAACGTACGTCTTTTCCAATGTTGGTTAGTTAATGCCTTGTAATATGCAATAGTTGATTTTAATTATTATTAATATTACTATTACTAGTAGTGTTTCAATATTTATACCACCATACTGCTGAAATTCAGTCCCAGTAGTGATCATTCAAATGGTGTCATAAACTGTTTTTGAGAGTGTGCTACAGAAAGTGCTAAAGTTGGAGAAAAATGTATGAGAATTCAGGCAAAGGAATTGCTAAAAGTATATAGACATGGGCACCATTAAAAGGATAGACTGCTTAAATACTACTTTGATGGTTGCTAGAAAGTTTTTCCTTTACTGCAGTGTAATTGATGTGCTGCTACTCTGTCAGAAGATTATAGGCATCTCTGCAATCATCCAATATCTTTCTTAGAAGCAGAGCCACATGACATCATCTGAAAATCTTTTTGGAAGGTTTCACATCGACATATATGCATTATTCCATCCAGGAATTTCCAGTGTTATGCATTCCCACATGTTGCATGATGTTGAAGAAAGAGCGGGGAGGAGGGGGGGGGGGTTGAGAGAGAGAGAGAGAGAGAGAGAGAGAGAGAGAGAGAGAGAGAGAGAGAGAGAGACTGAAGGTCATCAGTAAAGAACATGTAACTAACATTTCACAATTTGTTGTGATCAACCATAAAGGAACTAGTAGTACATTGGTAATAAAAAAATACATGCATAATAAATATACTCATTTCAAAGATGTTTCCTTTTCAGTGTATTATACTTAAACTATCTTGTCTACCGTGATCAATTCGATGAGATGATAGGAGTTATACAGTTGCTCTCAGATCCGCAGCACTGTAGCAGATGTGATTTCATGTCAACATCTAGATAGTTCTTTGCTCCAGGAATGCATCATTTTCACTTTTTGTCTTCATTTTACAACTCCTTTTAGACACATTCATTGTGATCAACCATTCTTCAGAGACCTTTAATGTGTGACAAAATTAGTGTTGCTTGCAAATGTCAAATTTTTGAATTGTTCTCCTTGCATTTTGATTCCTTTGCCAAATTTTTCTGTTGTCCTCCACTGCTTGTTCAGTCTACCTATTGAATAGCATTGGGGATAGGCTACAAACCTGATTCACTCCATTCTTGATCACTGCTTCCCTTTCGTGTCCTCAGACTCACAGCTGCATTCTGGTTTTTTATAAAAGTTGTAAATAGTCTTTTGCTCCATTTTTTAATTATACAACTTTCAGTATTTCAAATAGTGTATTCCAGTCAAATTTGTCAAAAGAATTCATGTAAATCTACAAATGCTATAAACACTGATTTGCCTTTCTTTAACCAATCTTCTAAGATAAATGGCAGGATCAGTATTGCCTCATATGGTCCTACATTTCTCCAGGGAGATGTGATTATTCAGAAGTAATGACAAGGATGGGCTTTCTGTAAGTTCTGGTAGAAGTCTTGTCTGTATGTAGCCACTTTGTCAGTGACATTGTTGTCAAGGTTATGCAGTGCACACAGCCAAAGAAAGTGTCAGGACTGTTTGACTGGTGAAATGAAAGCTTTGAAAAAACTTGACTAATGCCAAATGAAAAGGCAGAGTAACAGGCGGAATATAATGCCCAATTAAGTCCCACCTCCAAGGTGTCATTGAGGCAAACAGTATCACTTTTGTGAGGAGTGCCAAAGACAATCACACAGTTGGCTATGGTGCTGAGTCTTCTCCCCACCCCACCCCCCACCCCCTCCCCTTTTCCCCACAGCATGACACAGCAGGTAATGTCTGTTTGCCATGGGAATTAAAGGTGACAATGTCAGCTTGTCCTCAGGAAATGTAATCTGTCATTTTTGTATTGGCCTTGTCTGCAATTTCGTAGACACAGCCTTTGATCCCATAAAAGCATTATAACTGCCATATTTTGAAGGTAAAAACAGTCATACTCGGCAATCTACACATTGTGATTTCACTATTTCTTGGTTGACATTGCGTGATGGGCTAACAGCTTGAAAGTAAGGAAATTATTCAGTATTATGTGAATGAAAAGGTGTATACAGGGTTGTCCATTGATCGTGACTAGGCCAAATATCTCATGAAATGAGCGTCAAACGAAAAAAACTACAAAGAACGAAACTTGTTTAGCTTGAATGGGGAAACCAGACGGCACTATGGTTGGCTCGCTAGATGGCGCTGCCATAGGTCAAACAGATATCAACTGTGTTTTTTTAAATAGGAACCCCCATTTTTATTACATATTCGTGTAGTATGTACAGAAATATGAATGTTTTAGTTGGACCACTTTTTTCGCTTTGTAATAGATGGCGCTGTAATAGTCACAAACGTATAAGTATGTGGTATCACGTAACTTTCCGCCAGTGCGAATGGTATTTGCTTCGGGATGCATTACCTGTGTTAAAAGGGACTGTTCACAAATTGCGGAAAAGGTTGATATCGTGTTGACGTATGGCTATTGTGATCAAAATGCCCAATGGGCGTGTGCTATGTATGCTGCTCAGTATCCTGTACGACATCATCCAAGTGTCCAGACCGTTCGCCAGATAGTTACCTTATTTAAGGAAACAGTTAGTGTTCAGCCACATGTGAAACGTCAACCACGACCTGCAACAAATGATGATGCCCAAGTAGGTGTTTTAGCTGCTGTTGTGGTTAATCTGCACATCAGTAGCAGACAAATTGAGCGAGAATCGGGTAGCAGACAAATTGAGCGAGAATTGGGAATCTCAAAAACATCTGTGTTGAGAATGCTACATCAACATCAGTTGCACCCGTACCATATTTCTGTGCACCAGGAATTACATGGCAACGACTTTGAACGTCGTATACAGCTCTGCCACTGGGCACAAGAGAAATTACGGGATGATGACAGATTTTTGCACGCGTTCTATTTTACGACGAAGCGTCATTCACCAACAGCGGTAACGTAAACCGGCATAATGTGCACTATTGGGCAACGGAAAATCCACAGAGGCTCTGAAAAGTGGTACATCAGCGACCTTGGCGGGTTAATGTATGGTGTGGCATTATGGGAGCAAGGATAATTGGCCCCCATTTTATCGATGGCAATCTGAATGGCGCAATGTATGCTGATTTCCTACGTAATGTTCTACCGATGTTACTACAAGATGTTTCACTGCATGACAGAATGGCAATGTACTTCCAACATGATGGATGTCCAGCACATAGCTGGCGTGCGGTTGAAGCGGTATTGAATAGCATATTTCATGACAGGTGGATTGGTCGTTGAAGCACCATACCGTGGCCCGCACGTTCACCAGATCTGACGTCTCCGGATTTATGTCTGTGGGGGAAGTTGTAGGATATTTGCTATCGTGATCCACTGACAACGCCTGACAACATGCGTCAGCGCATTGTCAATGCATGTGCGAACATTACGGAAGGCGAACTACTTGCTGTTGAGAGGAATGTTGTTACAGGTATTGCCAAATGCATTGAGGTTGACTGACATCATTTTGAGCATTTATTGCATTAATGTGGTATTTACAGGTAATCATGCTGTAACAGCATGCATTCTCAGAAATAAGTTCACAAAGGTACATGTATCACATTGGAGCAACTGAAATAAAATGTTCAAATGTACCTACGTTCTGTATTTTAATATAAAAAACCTACCGGTTACCAACTGTTCATCTAAAATTGAGCCATGTGTTTGTGACTATTACAGCACCATCTATCACAAAGTGGTCCAACTAAAACATTCATATTTCTTTACGTACTGCACAAATATGTAATAAAAAGTGGGGGTTCCTATTTAAAAAAATGCAGTTGATATCTATTTGACCTATGGTAGTGCCGTCTAGCGGGCCAACCATAGCGCCATCTGCTTTCCCCCTTCAAGCTAGACAAGTTTCGTTCTTTGTAGTTCTTTTGTTTGATGCTTATTTCGAGAGACATATGGCCCAGTCATGATCAATGGACCTCCCTGTATAGTTGAAGCTTACATTTGTACTGGCTCATAAAATTGTTCAAACAGTGCCTAAATATTTAGCACTCTATGAAAGATTAATATTCAGAAGTTGGTAACAAAATGGTGATGCAGCGGTGTCTTATTCTGATTGTAACTGTAAGTCTTCTGTTAGCAATATGGAGCTGGTTGTTTAATAGGACCGTACCAAGACATTAGTTTTCAGGACAATGAAAAACATGAAACACTGCATAAAAATTGTCAACATATAATTTGAAGATTGGTTTGCTGTAGCACCAACTGATATTTGTTTTTTATATTCTGTCATATTTGCTGGGCATCTACTTTCCACTAACTTCTAGTGATAAACCAGCAGAATCACAGAGGACAATAGTAACATTTCAAAACAATGTCAACGACATATAAAGAAACACAATTAGTTATTTCAGGCAGTTCCATAACGGAGATGATGATGACTTTTGATTTCATTTCCGTGAAACAGATACATTGTAAGAGTTATTAGCACATGCCACTTCATCACTCATAGCTTTCTTCATAACCAGTTTGTGGTTCATACTCTCCCAAGTTCCAAAAGCTTGTCACTTGACAGTAACATTAGATAGATGTTAGTCAGACAAATGTCCCAGTGCTCAAAACTATGAATTCCTCTAGTGAGACAGTCTAGTGTTTGGTTATGTTGGAAAAAAGGTGAGAAGAGATTAGAGAGACATCACAAAGAACTGCAGTTGGAGAGAACAGAATATGTGGATGAAGAAAGGTGAGTACTCAAGGAATGTGAATTTTAAAATTTTCCTGGCGAATTGACTGTTCAATCAAATCTCGGGCTTGCAGCCGGTCATCATTCAATACTTCGCACGATATTTCAACTGGGCACCTGCCGGTCATCTTCAGGTGAGCCGTCGCAAACTGGTGAAAATGTCCTCCGTTCCGCAATATATATAGCGTACTGTAACTATTCTGCGCATACGTCGAAAACTTGATAGATGAACCACACTGCCCGCCGGCAGCGCCCTCCCTGGTGGAATAGTGGAACTCAGTCGCCCTCTGCATTGCTGTTTGCCACGGCCGTTGACGCACTCTGTCTTCGATTTGAGCAAATCGTGGAGATGATGGGATACTGTGCACTGTCCAGCTGGTAGCCGCTGTCACGGTTTAACAGATTTTCCACCAGTTGTATTTCTACGGATTCTTTAATAATGGAGTCGCAGAAAGATGTTGCTGTGGACAAAATCATTGTTTTCTCATACTCCATTGAATGTCCAATAGAAATACAATGTTCAGCAATAGCGAACTTGCTTGGCTGCAAAAGGCGGGTGTAACGTTGATGTTCAGTGCAGCATTCTTTCACGGTGCGTGTGGTTTCACCTATGTAAGCCATACCACATTGGCACGGTATCTTGTAAATTCCGGCCTTTCGTAGTAACAGACTGTCCTTAACTGATCCCACAAGGTCCGCAATCTTCGATGGTGGGCGGAAAACCACTTTTACCTGAAATTTTCGGAGGATTCTTTATTGTTAGTGCCCTGTTACCTTGTGGTGTTTAGAAGGCTAGAGGTATGGTCTGCTAAGTGACTCTACCTATAGGAGGATTGATTACGATCCTACAGGACGTGTGCAATGAAAAACTTCAGCACTATTAAATTCCTCCTCCTTACCGCAAGAGACCATCAAGAGGTTAAGACCACATGGTTGTGTACCTCTGAGACTGTATGGCCTTCCAAAGATTCATAAAGAGGGTCTTCCACTGTGTCCAATAGTGAGCAACATTGGAGCTCCTACATATGATTTAGCTAAACATCTCACTTCCTTACTGAGACCTTTCGTAGGCAAGTGCTCACGTCACATATTTTATCAGTAGACTGGGGGCTCTTCGTCTTAGCAGTGTAGACCTTCTAGTAAGTTTTTATGTGGTCTCACTTTTTACAAAAGTTCCTCTTGCAGATTCTTTGACACTGATTGGTAACATGTTTCCTGTTGATATCACTGCTTTGTTCAGGCACGCTCTTTCTGCAAATTATTTTATGTTTAATCAAGATTATTTTGAACAGACTGATGGTGTCGCCATGGGTAGCCTCCTGTCTCTTTCGTGGCCAACCTTTTTATGGAGGATTTTGAAGAGAGCCCTTGAATCAGCTACTCTGAAACCAACAGTATTTTGGTGGTATGTGGATGACACTTTCATAGTGTGGCCTCATGGAGAAGATAAATTAATGGAGTTTCTACATCACCTCAACTCCATTTATAGCAACAACCGGTTCACCATGGAAATAAAGAAATATTGTTGTTTGCCTTTCTTGGATGCCCTGGTTTGAAGGAAGAATGATGGTTCTCTAGGGCATTCAGTTTACCGGAATCCCACTCGTACTGATTTGTACCTGCAAGCATCGAGTTGCCATCACCCATCGCAAACCATGAGTTTGCTTAAAACACTTGTTCATAGAGCTCATACTGTCTCAGATCTAGATAGCTTACCTCAAGAACTCGCCCATCTAAAGACAGTATTCAGTGAAAATGGATATCCCATCCGGCAGATTAACAGGGCACTAACAGTTAAAACTAAGAAGCAGGAAGTGAATAAAGAGGAGAACAAGCCGGAACAATCTTTAGCTTTTCTTCCTTTCGTTGGCAACACTTCGTTTAAAATAGAAAGAATCCTCCGAAAATTTCAGGTAAGTGGTTTTCCGCCCACCATCGAAGATTGCGGACCTTGTGGGATCAGTTAAGGACAGTCTGTTACTACGAAAGGCCGGAATTTACAAGATACCGTGCCAATGTGGTATGGCTTACATAGGTCAAACCACACACACCGTGAAAGAACGCTGCACTGAACATCAACGTTACACCTGCCTTTTGCAGCCAAGCAAGTCCGCTATTGCTGAACGTTGTATTTCTATTGGACATTCAATGGAGTATGAGAAAACAATGATTTTGTTCACAGCATCGTCTTTCTGGGACTCCATTATTAAAGAATCCATAGAAATACAACTGGCGGAAAATCTGTTAAACTGTGACAGTGGCTACCAGTTGGACAGCGCACGGAATCCCATCATCTCCACGATTTGCTCAAATCGAAGAAGACAGAGTGCGACAACGGCCGTGGCAAACGGCAATGCAGAGGGCGACTGAGTTCCACTATTCCACCAGGGAGGGCGCTGCCGGCGGGCAGTGTGGTTCATCTATCAAGTTTTCGGCGCATGTGCAGAATAGTTACAGTACGCTATATATTGCGGAACGGAGGACGTTTTCGCCAGTTTGCGACGGCTCACCTGAAGATGACTGGCAGGTGTCTAGCTGAAATATCGTGCGAGGTATTGGACGACGAGCAGCTGCAAGCCCGAAATTTGTTTGAACACTCAAGGAATGTTTGAGGTCTTCTAAAAGAACATGACAACCCAGTTCTTATTGTGTAGATTAACATCCATTATTTTCACCCAGGTCATGTTTGAAATGTTCTGTTATCATTATCTTTCTATGCTAGTATTATTAAATAACCTCATACAATACTGATGCTGTTTGTTATAAACTTAGTTATTCCCTCTTTCCTGCAATTATCAACTTACCCTGCCAAGAATGTTTCCCTTAGTCTCCATTTGACAGTAACATTGTCATGTGTAAAAGAAATTTTGCTTCCTCCTGCAATTGTTCAGCAACTAAGTTAAAGAGCATTTCTCTCTATTCCTTCAACAGCATATTTCATTCACAACACGAGTGATGCATGATTGATGCATGTAGAGTGTAGAGTCTTCGCGTAGATGATCCTGGTCTAGGAGGAAGTGTGGTCGTTGTAGGACTTGTAGTATTACAGCTTTCAGTTACTCGTATTAGACACCCGTTTTATTTCAGATCAAAAAGCTTCAAGTTTGCTACATGAAATTCGTGAGCTGAACAACCTAACTTTGACTGTGAAAGCAGCATCTCAGCAGCTTGAGAATGGCATGAAGCTAATGTGTGACAGTAATTGCATCACATCGTACGGCAAGAATGCTAAGCAGGTAAGTGAAGAGGTCTACTATAGCATTTATTTTGTTGTTAATGTAACTGTATGTATTTGGTTGTTGAGGGTGTTACCTTGCTGCATTCATTAAGTTATTTGCCCGTTCAGTGTGCCAGCAAAGGTACTTTCATAAAAGAAATCTGTCCCCCCCCCCCCCCCCCCCCCCCCCCCTGCCCCTCTCATATCTTCTAGATTCATAGAGCAATTTCATTATGATACTATTCCTAAAAACAGGAAAAATCCTCCTCACAAAGTTGGCATAGTGTTTCCCTCTCAAGCTGTGTGCGAAAACCACTTTAGTGGTGTTGCAGAGGAAGCCACTTCTCATCTCGACTTAGAAAGTATCATTCTCCATTTTTTTATATAACCTGATCCTACTGTAGGCAACATTGCAGAGAGCTTTCATATACAGGTAGAACCTTACATAGCTATTCTTTGACATCGGTCCATTAACAGACAAGTATTACGCAAATGTTCTGTGAACTCAGATTGCAATACCTGGAGGCAAGGAGGCATTCTTTCAGGAAATCACAACTGAGAAAGATTATAGAACTGGAATTTGTGAGAAATGGGAGAATGACCCTACTGCCCACCAATATACATCTTGTGTAAGGGCCACTAAGAGGAGATTAATCAGGGCTTGTACGGAAACAGTTTTTTGCCCCTACCTCCATTTGAGAGCACAAGAGGAGAGGAACTGCAGCTATCCACAGAGGTCCAGTGTAGGCTGTGATCATCACATGACAGTGAAACTTTGTAGACATGTTCAGGTGGAATTATTTATGCGTGGGAAAAATTAGTTCAAATTTTGGCCACCAGACGCAAATGTGGTGGTGTTAATTAGAGATGGGCAAAACTGTTCTTTTCAGAGATTGGATCAGAACTGTTCACTCCCTGAAATGAATTAGCTCTTTTTCATGACTCGCCACTCATTTACAATAGAAAATAAATGGAAGCCACATTGCCCTTTAAACTTGGTTTATTCCAGTACTATACCTGTATTTTGATCTTATTTGATCCTATTTTGAAGTAACACAGATAATGAGTAAGAATTTTGTATTGTTTATTGAAATTTCCACGATATGACAAAGTTTTTGATTATTGATTTATTTTGCACTATCGTGGTTTTTTGGGTGATCGGAAAATGATGTAACTTGAGATTTACATTAACAATATATTTGGCTATAATGTATTAAAATTTCATTAACCTCATACAAATACACCGCAAGCCATATATTTTTAAAGTGAACGTTTCCTTTCGAAGACGCCTAAAATCGCAGAATCCGTACCAGAATAAGAAAAAAATATATAAATTTGACTGTAAAACGAAAGTGCTGCATATAGCCTTACGCAGAATAAAACAAGGAAAATATTGGTGTATAACATTTTGCGATACGTTTATCGGTTCGCTCGTAATTAAAGCGTAAATTCGAGTGTCCATAATAAAAATCCTATAGTAAGAGGAGTCTTCAGGAACCTAATCTAATCAGTTTAAACAAATAAAAATAAAATAAAAACAATTGATGTATACATAACATAATAATGTAATATACATAGCGGTATTACTACGAAGAACAATATCCAGTGGGGACGAACTCCGATGCAGAGGCGCTGAGTCGAGCAGGTCGAGCCGCGAGCTGTATTACTGCGTGAGCTGAGACCGCAGAGACCAGAGTGACACCTGAGTCGCTTTGCTCGACGCTCTGGCTAGAGTCGAGATGGTGGGGTGAGCGTCGAGCGGGCGAGTTCCGAGGGTGGAGGGGAGCGGTGAACTCACCCGCTCCGAGACAAATCGTCCGTTCCCTTGCGAGCAGGTTTTTGCAAGTAGTTCCTATGTTATCCGCTAGGTGGCTCTCTGTCCTGTTGCTCGCATCAACTGCCCAGAGGGCAGGACGTGCGACTGAAACGATCGCCGACAGAGTGCGATGCGAAGTTAAGCTGCGCCAGACACTGCACAGTGCACACGGCAGACGACGCACAGAGACGGCACGGCATATGTGAAACACGAAATCCAATGGGGCACTGCACAATGCAGGCAACCAAGGTAGAAGCAGGTCAGAGGCCGGCGCTGGCTGTGTTGTGTTGTGTGGCGTGCACTGTGCTCTGACCAGCAGAGGCGCTGCTGATATGCTCCGTCTCTCTCTCTCTCTCTCTCTCTCTCTCTCTCTCTCTCTCTCTCTCTCTCTGCCGTGGGAAACGTTTGGAGCTACCGTTCTTTTTTTCTGAATCACTGATTGTTCACTCCTTTGAAAGATTGAACTCCATGAATTAGTTCAAGAGCGGATCCCCCATCTCTAGTGTTAATGTTAGAAAGATGTATAGAAATGTATCCATATGTAATGGATTAGGAATGGGACATGGGCAGAAAAGGTCAAACAAGCAAGAAAGTCATAGCGTTGTTTTTATTTTTAATCTGTTACACAATTCATTCAATACGAGCACCAGAGACATCGAGATGCTGTGTCTGTGAAATGATGCGATCGACAGTTGGCCGCAGCAGTTCTGGTAAAATCTGAGCAACGTATTTCTGTTTACTGGCCTTCAGAGCACATAGAGACCAAATGTGTCCCAGGTAAACACATTATTTTAGATCTTCCCAGAACCAAGTCATGTGGTTTCATATCTCGAAGGCCATGCATCTAGAAAATCTCTAGACATAAAACGATCACGGAAGGTTGCATTAAGCAGATCTTTCATCGGGCGAGCGACACGAGATGTTGCTCCATCTTGCATGAAAACAGTGGCTTCCACAGAGTTGTCTTCCAAAGCAGGAATCGTGCTGTAAGAGGACATCTCGATAATATGAATTCGTCACTGTATAGGTACTCACGACTGCACATTACACTATTTCATACAGAAAGGACAATGGCTCTTGAGTATAACACAAGGTTTAGCAGTACCCCAAATTCGGCTGTGCTGTGCATTCACTGCACCCTGTAGTGTAAAATGTGCCTCATTGCTTCATATGATGTCAGGCCATATGTCATAAAATTTGATCTGTGCCAGAAACCGAAGAGCAAATTCAGAATGCTGCTGATTCAGAGATTCCAGTCACTGCACTGTCTGGATGTTGTGCAGATACTAGTGTAAAATAAAACTCAAAACTTTCCGTACTGTTGACCATGGGATAGAAAATTTTCGTGACACAGCCCAAGCACTAGCACCATCTGGGGAATGTACTGCACAGTCAGCTACAAAAAAAGCACCTCGTCAATACAGCACGGATGCCATACTGTCGTACAAGGTACAGTGCCAGATTTACACCTGGTGGCCAAAAGTGAACCAAGTTTTTTCCAGGTGTTGACAGATGTGAAAATTACTGAACTATCAGTTTAATAAGTCACAGCTGCAAAATACTAACGTGAATTCTTTACAGATGAATGAAAAAACTAGTAGAAGCCGACCTCGGGGAAGATCAGTTTGGTTTCCGTAGAAATATCGGAATCACAGCATGCGTTCTCAAAAATGATGAGTTCACAAAGGTACATGTGTCACATTGGAACAACCGAAATAAAATGTTCAAACGTACCTACGTTCTATATTTTAATTTAAAAAACCTACCTGCTACCCACTGTTCGTCTAAAATAGTGAGCCATATGTTTGTGACTTATGTTAGAAGAAAGATTACGGAAAGACAAACATAAGTTTCTAGCATTTGTGGACTTAGAGAAAGCTTTTGACAATGTTGACTGGAATACTCTTTCAAATTCTGAAGGCGGCAGGGGTGAAATACAGGGAGTGAAAGGCTATTTACAATTTGTACAGAAATCAGATGGCAGTTATAAGAGTCGAGGGACATGAAAGGGAAGCAGTGGTTGGGAAGGGGGTGAGACAGGGTTGTAGCCTCTCCCTGATGCTATTCAATCTGTATATTGAGCAAGCTGTAAAGGAAACAAAAGAAAAAATCGGAGTAGGTATTTAAATCCATGGAGAAGAATTAAAAAGTTTGAGGTTCGCCGATGACATTGTAATTGTCAGAGACAGCAAGAGCAGTTGAACGGAATGGGCGGTGTCTTGAAGGGAGGATATAAGATGAACATCAATAAAAGCAAAACGAGGATTATGGAATGTAGTCGAATTAAATCAGTTGATGCTGAGGGTATTAGATTAGGAAGTAAGACACACAAAGTAGTAAAGGAATTTTGCTATTTGGGGAGCAAAATAACCGATGATGGTCGAAGTAGAGGGGATATAACATGTAGACTGGCAATGGGAAGGAAAGCGTTTCTGAAGAAGAGAAATTTGTTAACATCAAGTATAGATTTAAATGTCAGGAAGTCGTTTCTGAAAGTATTTGTATGGAGTGTAGCTGTGTATGGAAGTGAAACGTGGATGATAAATAGTTTGGACAAGAAGAGAATAGAAGCTTTCGAAATGTGGTGCTACAGAAGAATGCTGATAATTAGACGGGTAGATCACACAACTAATGAGGAGATACTGAATAGAATTGCGGAGAAGAGGAGTTTGTGGCACAACTTGACAAGGAGGGGGGACCGGTTGGTAGGACATGTTCTGAGGCATCAGGGGACCATAAATTTAGCTTTGGAGGGCAGCGTGAAGGGTAAAAATCTTAGAGGGAGACCAAGAGATGAATACACTTAGCAGATTCATAGGGATGTAGGTTGCAGTACGTACTGGGAGACGAAGCTGCTTGCACAGGATAGAGTAGCATGGAGAGCTGCATCAAACCAGTATCAGGACTGAAGACAACAACCAACAACAACAACAACAACTACTACTACTACCACTACTACTACTACTACTACTACTATAAATAATTCACTCTGTGCTGTCTAGACTAAGAACAGATAAACAATATAAGGCAGTGAGAAAGTCGAGGATAGGCTGCAGCAGGTGGAGCATGCAGTCATTCGAGCAAGCCAGTGGATGTGGAGCAAGAGCTAGTGCATTCTGTACTGGTATTTTGAGTTCTGTCACGGGGAGAATTTTCTCAGAGAATGCTATTTAAGTTGTAAGAGAGAAATGCTTGTTTAGACACACAAGTGGTGTGGCTCTGTGGGTAAGTTCCTTGCTTCACATGCAAAGATATGGGACAGATCCCCATTTAGTCTTGATGTTTCCTTCATTTCACGTACTGTCTCTTTCTCCTCTGGACAACTGTCTCTTAATGTGGAAAAATACCAGTTGTGCAGTGGTATGGTGTGCGTCGAAGTTTAACACACCTCGACTCGCTAGGAAGAAAACGGCATCCCACCTCAAACAGGACCACGTCTAGTAAACCACTACGGTGTTGAAGACAATCTGTAGGATAAGGACAACTGTAATTTTTTGTGTTAAAATAATCAGTTGTGTAGCAGTTGTCTTAAAAAGCAGTGCCCCAAAATGTTGTTTCCTCCCCATGCATAGACAGGACTATTTATGAGTCAATGCAGGTTGTCAGTAAAATAGTTCAGTGTAACTGGACAAAGCTAATGATGTTTTTCTTATTATAACATATCACTTCATAAAAGTGATAACTTACTACCTGTACCAGATGTAGAAGTATAAAACAGGAATTCCCCTATAGATAGTGTTAGTCATCAGTGTAGGGCCTGTGAGACCGCGTCTGCAGCTCCATCTGCTTCCTGAAACGGCTGATGACGAATGTCAGTGCACACGAATCCAAGTTCCGTACATCGGTATCTGTTTCAAACCTGTAAACTTGTCAAGTTTTTGCTTACAAACTAAGAGTTACGGACAAGATTCATTTTTTTGATGTGAGAAAAGAGCGTGGGAAACCACCAAAAAAGTTAGAAGACAACCAATTGCAGGTTTTGAAGATAATGGGGAGTGGGTGAGGATGATGGGCAGTGATACTCAAACTCAACAGGAACCCCCAGAACAATTGAATGGAACTCAAAAAGCCATTTCTTTTTGGTTGAAAGCTATGCGAAGGATGCAGAAAGTGGGAAAATTGGTTCAGCATGAACTGAATGAAATACAGAAAGCAGATCAAAAGACCACTTGGGAAATACTACTCACCAGATAAAAAGAAAGTCGTTTCTCCATCAAATAGCGACAGGTGATGAAAAATGGATAATTTTGAGAATACTAAGTGTTGTAAATCAAATGTGAATCCAGGCAAACCATAGACATCCAGTGTGAGACCAAATTGCTTTGGAAAAAGACGATACTCTGTTTGGTAGGACCAGAAGAATGTCATCTATTATGAGCTGCTAAAATCTGGTGAAGCCAATCACACTGATCACTGCCAACAATAAATGATCTATTTAATTCGAGAATTAAGTAAAAAATGACCAAAATAGGGAAAAATACAAGTCGTATTGCTCCGTGATAACACCCCATCTCACAGAAAAATGGGTCAGGGAAATGACCCAGGCATTCAGTTGAGAAATACTAGGGCATGCTGCTTAGTTTTCAGACTTGGCTTCGTCCTATTATCATCTATTCGCATCACTGGGACACGCTTTTACTGAACAACGCTTAAATTCATATGAAAATGTATGAAAATGTCTCACTGACTGGTTCTTTTCGAAAGAACTACTGTTGTTGTTGTTGTTGTTGTTGGTTTTTTTTGCATGGCATTCATAGCCTGCTGGAGAGGTGGGAGAAATGTATAAACAGCAATAGAAATTATTTTGAATGAAATATTGTCAGTCAGTTTCAAACAGATGTGTAATTATTGCAGCCAAATTCCAGTGACATACAGTACTTATACAACTGCTATGTTTCCAGTGAGTGATCGTCATCAGCACATAGGAATTTTGCTAAGTGGGTAATAAGTGAGAAGTAGAGAATTTGTTTAAATGTGCATGAAATCGGGAGGACGGACATCTTGTTTCCACAAGCAACTGGTTACCACAATACAGCACTCTGTGGAGATTCACCACTTCTCAGAGACAGCACTGCCCCAGAGAACCCTGAAGCTCGCAACAAAAAAGGAAAGCAGAAGATACATTGTGTCTAGCCCATAAATTGGAAAGACTGGTCATTTAATGTGAACAATGTTAATGTTTATGGACTGAAATGTAGTAAAAGAAGTGTTTCCTGCTGCAATATTCAATGAATATTACAATGTTTTGTGAAGAAGGTAAGCTAACCTTAGCAAAGCAAAAGGGGATCTCAGGTAATTGTATTATGGTTCTTATACCCTTTCAACTCATTCCTAATTTAACTACAAATTAACTGAGGCAGAACACAGGTAACATTTCATTTATGGCATTCACATCAGAACTATCAATATTACTGAAATTTCAACTGCTATAGCAGTAATGTGTGACAAGCTGGGAGTTTTGGTCGGACAGGAAGTGTGTTAAGATAGCCGAAGTTATGGCGACCGCTCGTGTAAAAGGGCCCTCGTAGTTCTGTTGGTACATTGTTATATATAAGTGAAACGTGCAACTGGTAACATAAGAAGAAAATTCTCTCTTGTCGTACTAATAATCCTGTGAAATTACCGTATTTACTCGAATCTAAGCCGCACTTTTTTTCCGGTTTTCGTAATCCGAAAAACCGCCTGCGGCTTAGAATCGAGTGCAAAGCAAGCGGAAGTTATGAAAAATGTTGGTACGTGCCGCCACAACTAACTTCTGCCATCGAATATATGTAGTGCTATGCAGGCATGCTTTGTAGGCACAAAGATAAATACTGGCGCCAAAACCTCTGCGTGAGTAAAAAAATAAAAGAAAATAGTGGAAGACGAGCTTTTTTCTCCGCCGCGAGTTTCGACCACTGCATTTTCTTAAATTATCCAACGAAGTAAATACAAATTCCGTATTGTTCATCTTCGAATGTAGCACACTTTCAGTGTACTACGAAAATCTGACTGGCAAGACTGTTTGGGATGTTTGTCAATATGACCAACTCTATGTTCTGAATTTTTTCCTACCTGTGAGAAGAGATGGTTGCTAATAGGAACCTGATGAAATTTGAATCACATACAGTATTCTCTTCACCATAAGAATAGTACGAATATAAACATTTTGCCATGTATTCTTTTGTGTTTGCTGCTATCTCATTTAAGTCCTGTCTGCCTAAAACTACGAAACTAGAGTGAGACAACAGCAAACGCTGAAGAATATACGTATCGTGTCGTGTTTATATTCGTATTATTCTTATGTCTAATAGTGATAGTCAGAAATGAAGCACGGCAAGTGACTAGATTTTTAAATCTAAGATGACTCTAATTTGTGTGCAGAATTTGATGTAATAAAGAAGTGGCCGCAAAGATTTTCAAACAGAGAAAAATTTTCGCCTAACTCTCGTTCAGAACATGTTCTATCATACGGAGTCTATTTGAATCTTGTTGAACATTATCAAAGAAAGCAGCTGTGTAAGTAACAACAAACAGCAGTCTCTTGCCATTGTTTCGCTAATGAGATGATTTCTCTCTCTCTCTCTCTCTCTCTCTCTCTCTCTCTCTCTCTCTCTCTCTCTCTCTCTTTTTAGAATGCAACAAACAATGCATGACACAGTGCAGTAATGCTACGTGGTAAAGCTTAACTGCTAAGCTTACGACTCGAACCAAACTACTGTAGCTGTATCGTCATTCGTTTGACCTAAATTGTGTCTCGTATTACAATGGACCAACTTTGTTTCGATTTGGAGGTGCGGCCTAAAACTTTTCTCTCCCCTTGAATTTCGAGTCTCAAATTTCATGTGCGGCTTAGATTCGGGAAATTTTTTCTTCCTTTATTTCGAGTCTCATTTTTCAGGTGCGTCTTAGATTAGAGTGCGGCTTAGATTCGAGTAAATACGGTACAATAATACTACACTCTCTGTTACTAGGAGCAGCAGTCTTCACCATCAGAAACTCCTTCCGTGGTCGAAAAATTTATAGCAGAACAGGAGGTGGTGATTGCAAAACTCGCGGAGTCTCGCATCTCGGCACCACCTGAACCGACGCCAGATGTAGGATTGTATGCTGAACTGATTGAGGCAGAAGTTCACAACGTAGCCCTGGAAAAGCAGTTGAAAGAGAATGAATCTAATATTGAACTGGCCACTGATAGTCTGGTGCAGAATACTATGGTAAGTACTACGAGACTTCCCAGATTCATTACTTTTTGTGAATAGTTCCCAAAGAAATGTGGACAGTTGTCTTATTAACAGAGCATGTTATCACCCTGTCACTGAAAATCTGAAAAAATTACTTAAATGTTTGTGCTGTTATGGTTGTGGTCTCTAATCAAAAGATAAGTTTGATGCAGCTCTCCACAGCTGCCTATCGCATGAAAGCATCTTCATTTCTAAATAACTGATGCGGCCTCTATCCGTTTGAACCTGCTTATTGTAGTCATCCCTTGTTCTCTCCTACAGTTTTTACCCCTGGCACTTCCCTCCGTTAGAAAATTGACAATCCCTTCGTGCCTCAGGATGTGTTCTACCAACTGATCTGGTATTTTAGCCAAGTTGTGCCATAAATTTCTTGTTTCTCCAATTTAGTTCATTAGTTATTTGATCTGCCCATATAATCTTCCTTCTCGTCCAAACCATATTACATGTCTGCACAATGCTACACACCATATGAATATCTGCAGGAAAGAAGGAAAGACTTCCCAACCCTTAAATTTATCTTAAATCTTAGGAAACTGCTTTTTTTCCCCAAAATTTAATACTTTCTCCCAGACAAGAAACAAATTGTTTATAAACAGAAGAAATGTGTTTAGAGTCTTGAAATGAATACTTCAGTATATACAACACATTATTCCATTCATCCCACTACAGATGCAGTTCTTTGAAATAGGAAATGTATTGTCAATCTCATAGGAAAAGAGCATACTTCAACAACATGTTCTATCAGTACGAATGTGATACTCCTGCATCTGTTTTATGACTTGACTTCATAGCATGTAAGTGAATTAGATCGTCGCAATTTTTTGTGGAGATCATAATACCAGACCTGATCGTATCCCCAGCAAATAAAACAAATTGCATTTATACACCAAGGCAATTACTGATCGCAAACTTTCACTTGGCTGCCGGTTGTAGAATGCTGGGAGTAGAGGCTCGCATTCGGCTCGTAGCACATTAGCTGTTGTGACAAGCCCCACCTCCTTCTCATAGGACAGCCAGCTTAAAGCTGCAGCTTATAAAAGAAATGGAATAAGCATCACCTTAATGTTTGAGTAATTGAAAACAGTTATTACTACAATATAAGTATTACTTCCAAAAACAATGAGGAATGTGTAGGTAGAACTAAAATCTTACAAAACTAGTTGCTTCCACTGCAGTTGTCCATGGTTGTGTCCATGCTAGTGGACAGATTTGGTGGTGCTGGATGGACACGTGTTAATGACAGTGTTGTCAACGGCAATTTTCATCACACTGATGCGCCTCCAGTAATCTTCCTCCAGCTCTCACATTTTCAACAGTAAGGTTCCCACCCTCACTGGTGATAGACTGATAGGCAGCATTGGCGAGATTTGACATGTTTCCGGCAGAGATATCCGAGGTAGCATAGTGGTTTGCAATGTGGACTCGCATTTGGGAGGACGACGGTTCAATCCTGTGTCCTGCCATCCTGATTTAGGTTTTCCAAGATTTCCCTAAATCGCTTCAGGCAAATGCCGAGGTGGTTTCTTTGAAAGGGCATGGCCGACTTCATTCCCCATCCTTTCCTAATCCGATGAGACTGATGACCTCGCTATTTGGTGCCTTCCCCCAAATCAACCCCCCCCCCCCCTCTCCCCCTTCTCAGCAGAGATATCCCTCATAACATTTTGTTCTCTGAATTGTCGTTTCAGTTTGGCCTGTGCAAACTCGGTTGCATTCAGATTGCAGTTGTATGGTGGCAACTAAATAAAATTTAATGAAAACAAAATATGATCCCTTTCCACAAAACAAATAATTAACAAACTTTATACTCAACACCCCTTCTGGCTGCGTTTCTGCCATTTACAAAATCAAGCTGACTCGGACATAAGTTGCAAATTCCCGTATTGCACAAACTTTCTCATGCATACATTTGCATAGTTCTAATGAAATATCACATTCTCAGCTTATGTATGCCATTCTCCATCCATCCATCCATGGCTGTAGTTTCAGTTCATACAAAAGATGAATACTTTACGGTCCGTAATTCAGTTTCACAATGCCAGCACCGTTACTGTTTGTTTTAAATAAAAGTTTGTATCTCCAGAAGTATGGAGGTTATTGATTTGAAAATTTAACACTATGGTTGTGTTATCAATAGAATTTGGTATACAAAGTATGAAATAGATTAATATTTAATAGTACTACTTAGATTCGTAGAGGGTATGAGGAATGTATTGCATGCAGCTTTAGTCAAGGACATGGCTCGCACGGCCCAGTAGCCAGAGTGTGTGAGGAACAAAATCTGCTCTCCTCATGGCTCCATGCCAAGCTACGCTTTCAATGCAAGATAACTCATAATACAAGGGAGGATTGAAAAGTTTCGGAATCACCACAAGAGTTCAGCACTATTACAACACATATCACATATATTCATTGGACTGTTGCCTGTAAACACGTGCCACATCAGTACTTTTGGGGAAAAAACTGTTGTGGTAATGTGGCTCTGTTGTTGTTCCTGCAAAGTAATTTGCGAAGAGTAAAAAATTGAGATTCGAGCAGTTATTAAGTACTTTGTACAGAAAGGTATGAAAGCAAAGGCATTGATGCCGATTTCCAGAATACACTGGAGGACTCTGCTTCTTCATATACAACAGTTGCCAAGTGGACAAATGAATTTACATTCGGTCAGGAGTGCTTAGATGATCCGCGCAATGGTCAGCCGAGACGTCATTACTCCAGAAATAATTGCAAAAGCACACAAATTGGTCACAGAGGATTCAAAGCGTGTGAAATTGCTCACGCTTGCCAGATGTCATCTGAAAGGGCATATCGTATTTTAACTGAAGAATTAGAAATGAAAGAATTATCTGCAAGATGGGTGCCGTGACTCTTGACGCTGGATCAAAAACGCACGAGAATGGACATATCAGAACAATGTTTGGCCTGTTTTAAGAGAAACGAACAGGATTTTTTCACCGGTTTGTGACCACAGATGAAACTTGGGTGCACTACTATACCTCAGAGACAAAAACAGCAGTCAAAGCAGTGGAAACGTGCCGATTCTCCGCCACTCCTTCCGGTCGTGGCATTAGTGTTCTAGGAAGCAAAAGGGATCCTGTTTGTACTTGTAGATTATCTCCCCACTGGGCAAAAAGTTACTGAAGAATACTATGCTAACATCCTGGACAAATTGCAACAAAAAGACCGAGGAGGAAAGTTAGCAAGGAAGAAAGTGATCTTCCCTCAAGACAATGCGCATCCGCACACATGTACCATCACCATGGCAAAATTACACAAACTAAGGCATTAATTGTTGCCACACCTGCCTTATTCACCTGATGTAGCTCCACTGGACTTCCATATCTTACAAAAACTGAAACTTTTTCTTGGTGGATGAAGCTTCACTTTAAATGAAGAATTGATGGCCGGAATTGGCAACTGTTTTGCAGGCCTGTAGGAAACTCATTTTTGAGATGGGATCAAGGCAATGGAACATCGTTGGACCCAGTGCATTAACCTACAAGGAGACTACACTGAAAAATAACAAACATTTCAGTGATGTAAGTACTTTTTTTTTCTATTTCGTTCTGAGAACTTCTCAAACTGCCCTCGTAACTTGCTGTGGTACAATCAGATGGCAATTTCTCGTTGTGCCTACTGATATGCTGTACAGTGCTGTTCACGACACAGTCCATCAACCACAGGTATTGTTGATGAGCAGCGGACATGTTGAGCATTTACAGTAATGCTGCAGGTTAAAGCAATGAACTAAAATTTGTACTGTACTGAAATTGGAATCCTGGGTTTCCTGCTCACTACACAGACATGCTGATGTTATGCCAAAGTTGCCGCTGCTACCAGAGCTGCAGTGAATACTCTTGTAATCTCCCTCCCATATACAAATTCCAGTTCACACCTCAGCCCATTGCTATTCCACTTCTAAACTCGAATCAGTATTGCAGAGGCTCTCCAATATTGGAATAGTGCCTTGGCAGTGAGTGAAATGGGATTAATCCTGCCTGTACATCGTGTAAGTTGATGTTTCTGCCTCAGCCTATATCATTACTGTAGATATAGGTGAGGAACATAAACTGTATGTGATTAATCTTGAGTGCTTGTTATAAAGATAATCTTTACTGAAAATTGATTGTTATGCTAATTATTGCTTTTATAACAATGAAAACAATTAATTTTTGATAATGTAATTGAATAGATAAGATTTACTCGTCAACCGGTGGCAGAACACAGATGGAACACGGCATCTTTCCTTTCCATCCCGTCCGTCAAGTCTTCCCTGACATGCAGTTCTGGGTGATTTTCCCCAAATCTGTGCCTTTTCCTGGACCTCTCCAGTCCTTTTCCTTCGCCTCTCTTCCTTCCCCTTCAGCTCTTCTGCCTAGAGGAGCAGCCTCTGCCTCTGAAAGCTTGCCTAGCAACCTAATTATTGCTTTTGTATCGTACAAAGTGCTATCTGTTGGTTATTTTGCACACTTTTTGGTTTCAATAAAACCCTATGTCATTTCAAGCATGTGTAAATTTTTACATCACTACCTATGTTATTTTGCGAAGTATTGAATTTTCAAGTGTTAAGACTTTTGGCTAACCCTGTATTATTAATAATTAATGTGTACTGCTCTTCTGAGTCGGCACCAATTCACGGGAGAAATCGTGTACAAAATAATAGAAACGTGTCACTGAACAATTATTACTGTCAGTCGTGACTAATGCGTGTGGCCAGTGGTTGAAAATACTGCTACAGTTGTAAGAGTCTTTTATTTAACACACGACCAGTTTTGAGCTATTAATATGCCCATCTTCAGTTGTCGTACTGGAAACGGTAAGAGACTAAAAATAATTTTTACACTCGGAAAACGCACAAAGAAAACAAAAAATCCATAAATTTAAAAACTGGCGGTCGGGCTAGGTGCCGTGAAACGTAAGTCGGTGCCAAAGTGACGTCTGGCAGCACTACGGAAGACTGCCCGGGTAAAGAAATGTGTAAATAATACCGGAACACTTACGCTCGGTACTGTGACCCCGAGGGCCGTGTCGGACGAGTAGAAGACGTGGTGTGCTTCCGACGGGCGCAGGTAATACGTTACATAAATTTTATGTCACAGCTTCCACTCAGTTTTACTACAGTTCTGTGCTGCCTCGGTCAACATCTTTCTTTACCGTGCGTAATGCACTGTTAACATTTTTTGTGTAATGTTTTTTAATGTAAATCACCAATTCAGATTGCGAATGGCCGGGCTAGTGGTCTCGCGTTCTTCTTCCCGTCAATAGATGGCAGTACCTCTGCCACTCTGGTTTACCAGTTTGCTTCCTCCTTCGTGCCTGCTCTACTCCGAGCTCTGCACTCGTTGGTAGCACACCGCACCTTGTACTTGCCACTGTGGCTCTCGGAGTCACTGCACCGAGTGTAAGTGTTCTGGTATTCTGTGCATATTTCTTTACCCGGGCAGTCTTCCGTAGTACTGTCTTGTGTCACTTTGGCATTGACTTAGGTTTCACAGCACCTGGCCCAACCAACAATTTATAAATGTTTCCAAATTTATGGATTTTTATGTTTGCTGCTTGTAAAAATTACCTCCTATAACTTCCTATTTTCAGTAAGACACCTGAAGACGGGCGTATAAGAGCCCGAAAGTGGTCGTGTGTTAAATAAAACGACCTTGCAACTGTGGCAGTATTTTCAGCCTCTGGTATAATTCTCAGTTGTGGATGTTCCTCCGACAGGATTGATTGTAGTGCGTGTGGATTAAGTTTTGAGAACAAGAGTCGGTAATATTTAGTATCGATATATTTTAGGTCGGCACCGTAGCTGGCGAGCTTTTAAAATTACCGTAGTTTTACAGGATTGTGCTACCTGACCACGAAATTGTTCCACTTGACCTCCTGTAGGCATTACCGGAAACGTGCAGTGGTGTTACAGTAAACAACTAGAGTTGTGCTTAAGGAAAGTGCATCACACTGTGAATTGCTTTAAGACAGTTGTGCATATACTGTCAAGTGGTTCAGCATGTCCTCACAAAATATCACGGTGAGATCTCGTGATAAGCTGACTACAGTGCCGTCACCCTCAGGTGCAATAATATTGTTTGACTAATACTACTGATAAGGTTGTCGATTGACTTTTGTGGGCAGTGACAGCTGTCCTTATACCAGGGATGTTGCAGCTGTGTCAGATATTTAGCACGGTAGCTGGAAAGAAAGCAAATCAATTTGTAATTATATACTTGAATTTTTTGCAATGTAAATGTTCTGTCCATTTTCAGCACGCATTATCAGATTCAGCAGACATAGAAGTTGTAAGAGAATGGGCAAAGCTTCAAGTTACGAGACAGACTAGTGATATAGTCTGCCGTTCACTGAAGGAAATCATTTCGGCTGGTAGCTCACTTCGTTGCGACAGAGACTTTCTCCGTGTTGTTCTACTTGATGCTGAAAAGAAACTTAATGCACTTGATGAAAGATATGTAAGTATTAGCTTTTGTCCTACATACACATTACATATGTAAGCTGAAATAATATACCATTGGACATATGCAGTGCATAGTTCTAGTAAGTAACTACTAAAGCACTGAGTGGTCTGTATTTCCAAATACTTACTTCTATTCTTTCAAAGTGTTGTTGTTGTTGTTGTTGCCGCAGTCTTCAGTCCAGAGACTAGTTTGATGCAGCTCTCCATACTGCTCTATCCTACGCAACCGTCGTCATCTCTGAGTAACTACTGCAACCTACATCCTTCTGCGATTTTTACCCTCCATGCTTCCCTCCAATACTAAATTAGTGATCCTGTGATGCCTCAGAAGGTGTCCTACCAACCGATCCCTTCTTCTAGTCAGGTTGTGCCACAAATTTCTCTTCTCCCCAATTCTATTCAGTACCTCCTCATTAGTTACGTGATATACCCACCTAATCTTGAGCATTCTTCTGTAGCACCACATTTCGTAGGCTTCTATTCTCTTTTTGTCTAAACTATTTATTGTCCATGTTTCACCTCCGTACATGGCTACACTCCATACGAATATTTTCAGGAAAAAAGACTTCCTGACACTTAAATCTGTACTGATGTTAACAAATTTCTCTTCTTCAGAAACACTTCCCTTGCCATTGCCAGTCTACATTTTATATCCTCTCTATTTTGACCATTGTCAGTTATTTTGCTCCGCAAATAGCAAAACTCATCTACCACTTAGTGTCAAGTTTCCTAGTCTAATTCCCTCAGCATCACCTGATTTTATTCGACTAAACTCCATTATCCTTGTTTCGCTTTTGTTGACGTTAATCTTAAATCATCCTTTCAAGACACTGTCCATTCCGTTCAGCTGCTCTTCCAGGTCCTTTGCTGTCTCTGACAGAATTACGTCATCTGTGAACCTTAAAGTTTTTATATCTTCTCCATGGATTTTAATACCTTCTCCGAATTTTTCTTTTGTTTCCTTTACTGCTTGCTCAATATACAGATTGAATAACATTGGGGATAGGTTACAACCCTGTCTCACTCCCTTCCCAACCACTACTCCCCTTTCATGCCCTTAGACTCTTATAACTGCCATCTGGTTTCTGCACAAATTGTAAAAGCCTTTTGCTCCCTGTATTTTACCACGGCCACCTTCAGGATTTGAATGAGTATTCCAGTCAACATTGTCAAAAGCTTTCTCTAAGTGTAAAAATGCTAGAAATGTAGGTTTGCCTTTCCTTAACTTATCTTCCGAGATAAGTCGTAGGGTCAGTATTGCCCCCCCCCCCCCCCCCCCCTCTCTCTCTCTCTCTCTCTCCCTCCCTCTCTCTTCATCCACTGTGCTGCTACCTCTGGTTGTTACGGGAGGTGGAGGGTAAAGTGTTGTCGCTCCGTCAACAGTGTTGCCATTCTTATTACTCCAGTTACACTGCTTATGAAATCTAGAAGAAATCAAAGGTGAGAGTCTATTTGCACCAGTGCCGATACTTTTGAATTTATTCACCATTCCTGCTGAATAGACGGCAAATGTTAGATTTGGGATGATGTCGTGCACTTGAGTAATCCAGTGCCTGTAAATATTGAAATATTCAACTTTTTAGCTTCTTGTGATTCCTTGTAAGGTCTACTGTATCATTACTCCTTTCAATACTTATTCCCATGTTAGCCATAATGGGGGGAATTGAGTATGGTTTGTAATAGACAGCATTTAACTAACTCACAAACACCTGTATATTTTATACTGTGTATTTTTCATGTAGATTTTACAAAATACTGCTCCATTTTCTCAAACAGAGATTTGTACCTCTCACAACTGTTTGTCCCAACCAGAGAAGGGACTGTCTAAAAAAGTAACAGAAAAATCATGGAAATTTGCTTTTTATTTTGCAGTACTGATTCTGACATATCAATGATTATACTGGTTGTTACATAAAACTGCAGTTGTTCTGTAATAAGTACATGCTGATTCTTAGAAGTCTTTGGAATGACCTTTTCACAAAATTCCTATCATGTACTAAGCAACATCACATCTTTAAATAGTGATCAGATATTAAAATACATTTACAGCAGTCTTCAAAAGTTACAGAAATCAGATAAGCTACACACAGTCCCCACAGCCTCAATGTGATCAGAGAATGGAAACGTGGTCCAAGTAGTCTGTGTTCTTATCATCTGTGAAACTGACTAAGTTCAACCGTGGGTGATTTTAAAGCACCTGTAATACATTCAAAAATGGTGACGTTGGTTTATCTGTCAATTCTCTACAAGCTCTTGCAAATACATATACTTCCTAATCCAAGATACTTACCTGCTATAAACTTCCAGCTTCATTTCACATTCTGATATATCACTGGTACATGTGGACAGGTAGGCATCATATTTCTGTGTGTTTGTGGCACAGACAATACAATAGTGTACGTGATTAGGTCCCTTAGCTGACAAAACTGGGAAGCTGTCACATCATAGTATAGGCACAACTGTTGTGGCATGACCAAAGATGTTGAGTCTGATCTGTGGGTGACCAATGATATTAGGTAAGCTATTAGTGCAATATTCACTGACATATATTTGTTATTCTCACTTGTGCTATCTTATTAAAAGTAGACGATCGAAACTCTTACATCATAAGACATGCTGCATGTAATATTAGAAACTACAGTACAAAGTCCATCTACAGAAAATTATGTTGGGCTTCTTAATGAGGTGTGCCAGTCAGTGTAGAAAATGAAATAATACTGATGTAGTAACAAATGGTATGACCCGCCAGGTTAGCAGAGAGTGCTAATGCGCTGCTTCCTGGGCTCAGGTAGACGCACCAGCCCCAGATCGAATCTGCCCAACGGATTAACGATGAGGGCTGGTGTGCCAGCGAGCCTGGATGTGGTTTTTAGGAGGTTTTCCACATCCCTCTAGGTGTAAACCAGACTGGTCCCCACGACCCACCTCAGTCAAGACACGCAGACATTTGAAACGTGTTTGCACTCATTCATGATTTACACTAGATGCAGACAGCTGGGGTACACTGATTGTGTCCTGGGGGGGTGGGGGGAGGGTTACGGGGTGGCGGCAGGAAGAGCCTCCGGCCAAATCAGATAGTCAGCACTCCAACTCTGTGAAAGGTGCGGGACAAGGTGCAAGCAATACTAAGTAACAAATGGTACATTAGAACCAGTTACAAATTTTATATACCATAGCCAGTACAGTTATTTCAACAATATATGACAGTACCGATGTTGGATTCTACAGGTGTTGTCTGAGGGAGGGGGACCTACTTTAGATTGCCTGTATGAGGAATCTAAATTACTGTAAAAGTCAATGCAGAAAGAAAGTATTAGCTACTGTTTTGTGGAAGATAGCCTCATTTACAGCTTATATTTGAAAGTCTTGTAGTACCAGCTGATTCATAGCTCTTACATGATGTCATGTTACATGTACAAATGTAACATTCATTGTCTAAAAATATGCCGGGCATAGACGTGGGGCATATTAGTCACACTAAAAGCTAAAATCTCCATTGGTAAATTATTAACAGGAGGATCATATTTTCCTCAAAACTGTAGCTACTACTTCCATTTCGCATAAAGTTGTTGTTATAAGCTTTAATCGCCAATAATTGCGTGGATATTCAAACACACTCAGTTGGAAACAATAGCTGGTTACATGACAACAACTCAGTATCTCTCATTCGACTACCGTGCCGTGCCGTGACACGCGGCCAGCGCCGTTCGTAGCTAGGTGGCGCTCCCACGCTCAGCCGAGTTGCGGAGCGCCTCTATCACCATTTGCGCGTGCTGTCGTGGCGGCACTGTTAAATGTCGTGGCACTGTCACAACACTTTTCTCCCCTTGAAAAAAAAAACACTCACTTCCTTGGAGACATGGACAGTGAGGAGACATCCGTGGCCTCTTGTGAGGCCCCGAGAACATCCCACGGAGAGACACGAGAGTATGGTCGAAAATGTCCAGGACGGAAGCTCGTCCGTGGAACGTGCCTCCTGGACGAGATGATGGGTGAAAACTCCAGAGCAGCATCCGTAGGTGTCGTGGACCTGGGGGTGTGCTCCAGCGAGATGGGTCCCGGAGAAGGCGGCGTATTCTGAAGCGGTAGAGACGTCGGCTGCATAAACACGTACGGTAGATCGGCAGCAGCTACAGGACTGGCTTCTCGGGCTGGTGGAGGCGAAGGAAGGGGCGGTGGAACCGGCGTGGCCACCACTCGTGGGCGCATCTGGTCGTAATGGCGAACAACCGTGCCGTCGTCCGTACATATTTCACAAAGCCGGTGGCCGCGAAGAGCCTTGACCACCCCTGGAATCCATTTAGGGCGAGATCCGTACCCTCGTGCCCACACGTCGGCACCCACCGAGTATTTTCCCGCACTAGGGGACACAGCACAAGGCCTGACAGGGTGAAGCAGGTGCAGTAGAGTGCGCGGTTGGCGGCCGTGCAACAGTTCAGCAGAGGCGTGAAGCGATAAGAACTCAGAAATTGCAGCAGAGCGTCATCTGTGGAAAAATCACTAAGGAATTTTTTCATCTGGCTTTTGAAAGTGTGGACAAGGCGCTCGACCTCCTCATTCGATTGCGGATGGAAGGGCGGTGCTGTAACATGACGAATCCCTTGTCCAGTACAAAAATCACGGAAGGTCTGCGAAGAGAACTGAGGGCCATTGTCCGTGACGATCGTGGATGCAATAGTTTGAGAACATCTTTGCGAAGAGAGGCTAGCACCATGACCCGTGGAGATGCGCCATCCGTGGCCAGAACACCACCACCATCACGAACAGATGAAGGTGCAAGGCATGGTAGTTGCGAAGGGGATCCGATGCCCGGCCTTTGGTCCTGTCCAGCCAACACCGTTGAACAAAACCGATCACCTGACGCAGGACCGGGTCCGGCGCAGTACCTGACGTGACCTGCGAACCTGTAAGTGGAAAACCCTCGACCGCACGACGTTCTTCCTCATCAATGTGGAAACAGAGTAGTTCATCACGATCGAAAACCGGGTCGGGGCCCATCGGCAATCACGACAATGCATCAGCGTTGGTGTGCTAGGCCGTGGGGCGATAGTGAATCTCATAGTGAAAACGAGAAAAGTATAAGGCCCAACGTTGCAGGCGGTGAGCTGCCTTATCCGGAAGAGACGCCGATGGGCTGAACAGAGAGACCAGTGGCTTGTGGTTGGTGATGAGGTGAAACTTAGAACCATAAAAAAAAAAGCGCTGAACTTTTATAGAGCATAATGATAGCGAGCGCCTCCTTTTCGATTTGAGAGTAACGCCGTTGCGCATCGTTGAGGGTCTTGGAAGCATAGGTGATGGGTCGTTCCGACCCATCCTCATACCGATGGGCGAGAACAGCCCGTAGGCCATACTGTGATGCGTCAGTCGCCAGAACCAAGTGCTGACACGGACAGAATGTGGCAAGACAAGGCGCCGACTGCAAATGAGCCTTCAGGCTGACAAAAGCCTGCTCACACTCGTCGGACCAACAGAAAGGGACGTTTTTGCGTAACAGCTGATCAGAGGATGAGCTACCGCCGCTGCGGATGGATTGAATTTGTGATAATAAGCAATCTTGCCTAGAAACGCCTGAAGTTCTTTGACCGTAGACGGCTGGAGTAGAGGGTTAATGGCCGCAACGTGCTGACGTAGAAGACGTATACCCTCACGGGACAAGTGGAAACCAAGATACACAATGGAGGGTTGGAAGAACTGTGACTTGTCCAGATTGCACTTCAACCCAGCCGAATGCAAAACCCGAAACAGTGAACGCAAATTGCGAAGGTTCTCCTCAGTGAAGGCCCCCGTGACAACAATGTCATCCAGATAGTTGATGCAGCCGGGAACGGAAGCCGTGAGCTGTTCCAAAAACCGCTGAAAAATGGCCGGCACGCTAACGACGCCAAATGGTAATCGCTGGTACTGATACAACCCACAAGGAGTGTTGATGACGAGAAATTCCTTGGAAGAAGCATCCAACGGCAACTGATGGTACGCCTCCGATAAGTCAAGTTTGGAAAAGAGCTGGCCCCCAGTGAGGTTGGTAAATAACTCCTCAGGACGGGGAAGAGGATAAGTGTCAGTGAGGCTCTGAGCGTTGACAGTGGCTTTAAAATCGCCACACAATCGCAGACTCCCGTTGGGTTTAGAAACCACCACGATTGGCGATGCCCATTCGCTGGAGGTAACAGGAAGGAGAATCCCTGAAGCTGTTAACCTGTCTATCCCAACCTCGACAGGTGCACGCAACGCCACCGGAATAGGGTGTGCCCGGAAAAAATTAGGGCGAGCTGTAGGTTTAAGAGTAATGTGGGCTTCAAAATCCTTGGCACGACCCAGACCAGCAGAGAACACGGACGGAAATTCAGAACACAATCCATCCAGCTGTTGATACGGAATATCCTCAGAGATGAGGTGCTCATCATCATCAACGGAGAACCCGAACAACTGGAAAGAATCATAACCGAACAGGTTTTCAGTGCCCGCATGATCCACCACATAAAACGTGAGGGGCCTAACAACAGACTTGTAGGCAGTGGAAGCATCGAACTGGCCAACGATAGGAATTTTCTGTTTATTATAAGTTCTCAGATTTCGCGTAACTGGAGACAAGGGAGGGGAGCCCAACTCCAAATACGTGCGAGAATTAATGAGAGTTACTGCAGAGCCAGTGTCCACTTGCATGCGAATGTCTTTATCCAGAACACGAACAGTAACAAACAACTTATTTGTTTGAGAAAGCACACAGTTAACATCCGTGTCCGATGCCTCGTCCTCGTCGACAGGAACTTTAGGGGACCGACATACAGAAGCAATGTGGCCTTTTTTCCTACACGAATTACATGTGGCCCAACGTTTCGGACACGTGGCCCCGTCATGCTGTGCGAAACAACGTGGACGAGAAGGAAGTGCGGAACGAACCTGTTTCTGCGGTTGCTGTTTTTGCTGCGAGCGTCGCGGCCCAACGCGACGTTGTTTAGGTGAGTGAACCGCCGCCACATCTTCGTTCCCCTGTGAAACAGGCAAATTGTCCGTGTCGAAAGTTGACTGTACAGACGTTCAATCCCGTCTCCAGCCATCCTGATTTAGGTTTTCCGTGATTTCCCTAAATCGTTCCAGGCAAATGCTGGGATGGTTCCTTTGAAAGGGCACGGCCGATTTCCTTCCCAATCCTTCCCTAACCCGAGCTTGCGCTCCGTCTCTAATGACCCCGTTGTCGACGGGACGTTAAACACTACCCACCACCACCTTGACTGTACAGCGCCTCCGTCACACCACACGTCTATTTGCGCGCCAGCAGTGTGAGACACTTCAAAGGATTGAGCGATGCTTAGAACTTCAGACAATGACAGGTTTGGCAGTTGTAGGGCACGTTGTCTAACTTCTTTATCAGGAGCAAGCCCTAGAATAGCATCCCTAACCATTGAATCAGCATAAGACTCGTGTTGAGTGTCCGTGACAAACTGACTCAGACCGTGTAGTTCCGCCACCCGAGCCCGGTAAGATTGATTGGGCTGTTTACGACCCCGGTAGAACGCCACGCGGGCGGCAACGATGTGGGTGTTTCTGCGGTAATAGTTAGACAATAAGTCACACATTTCTTGGAGGGACAGAGAGGCAGGTTCCCGCAGAGGGGCTAACTGAGATAGCAGCTGATAGATCCGTGGGGAAATCCAAGATAGAAATAACGAATTAAACATAGGAGTGTCGACAACGCCGAAAGCCGAGAAGTGTTGCCGCAAACGCTTCTCATAATCCTCCCAGTCTTCAGCGGCCTCGTCGTAAGGAGGGAACGGAGGCGGAGAAGAGGAAGACAGACGATGAGTAAGCGACGTCGACAACACCTGAACAGCAGCCGTCAACTGTGTTTGCTGTTCAATGAGTGCTTGCATAAGCTGTTCCGTGTCTGCCCCGTCACGAACACACAAATCCACAACGCAGTGAAAATATCCGACCTCGTCGCCAAAAAGTGTTATAACCTTTAATCACCAATAATTGTGTGGATATTCAAACACACTCACTTAGAAACAATAGCTAGTTACACGATAACAACTCAGTATCTCTCATTCGACTGCCGTGCTGTGACATGCGGCCGGCGCCGTTCGTAGCTAGGTGGCGCTCCCGCGTTCAGCCGAGTTGCGGAGCGCCTCTATCGCCGTTTGCGCGTGCTGTCGTGGTGGCACTGTTAAATGTCGTGGCACTGTCACAACAGTTGTAGTGTGGTTTAGGTGGTCCGTACAGGCAATCCAAAGTAGGTCCCTTCTTCACATAACACTTGCAGGTTCCAATATCTGTACTGTAATATATTGTTGAAATGACTAATGACATGGTGCAACCAACTATGGTTTTCCTGTTTCATTATAACACTGCATGGTGAAAAAAGATTCACCTACTGTGTGTGTGTGTGTGTGTGTGTGTGTGTGTGTGTGTTTGAGGGAGCGAGAGATATTTATTTTAATACATCAGTATTATTTTATTTCCTAAACTTACTGGCACACCTCATTAAAAGGCTTCTGTGGTTGGACTGTACCACAATTTCTAATATTACACGTGACATAATATCTGATGTAAGAGTTTCAATCCTTTACTTCCAACAAGATAGCATGTGAGAGAATAACAAGCTTATGCCAGTGAATATTCCACCAGTACCTTACTTAATGTTATTGACCATCCACAGATAAGATCGTAAACATCTTCAGTCATACCATAACAGTTGTACCTATACTATGACATAGCTAAAGGACGTTATCACATACATTGTTGTATTGCCTTTGTGCCACATACGCACCAAAATAAGAAGCATACCTGTTCACATGTATCGACAATGTATTGGAGTGTGAAAAGAAGCTGGAAGCATAAGATATGTAAATAACTTGGGTTATAAAGTGTATGTATGTGCAAGATCTTGTCAACAATTGACGTATAAACCAATGTCACCATTTCTGAACGTGTTATGGGTGCTTGAACATGACCCAAGGATAATAAAAAGAATAGTCTACTTGGACCATGTTTTCATGCTCAAAACACTGGACTGAGTTTACCCTCTTCAAAACAACTGTGGAGCTCTGATTGTGTGCCTCTTCCTGTTGGTGTGGCCAGCAATGCAACATAACCAAAACAAGGTTCATGCAGACATAAGATCAGCTGTGCAAGATGTCTTTAGTGCTTTTGAAAGTGAAACCTGCATTGCCAGTTTGTCAAAGGATAAGTTTTGGTCCTGTGTGAAATCCACCAATGGATCAAATTTATCATTTGTAGATAGCAACTGCACAAAAATGGAAGATGGAAAAATTCTAGAGTTAGAAACAGTTACTCAGATCACATGTTCTCCACATTCACTTCCGTGCACACATTGACATATATGCATGTGACACGTGTAAGCAGGAGTGTTTGTGGAATGGAAAACTAAGAGTCAGGAGGAGGGGGCGAGGGTCCAGTGGACATTATGAAACAACTATTAGATAATACCTGTAGCCTCTCTTAAAGTAGTTGATGACAGACCTGTGGAACAATGAAAAACCTGTGATTACACACACACACACACACACACACACACACACACACACACACACACACACACACACACACACAAAATAAATATACATAATCTCCTGAATATTTATATCACTAACCTCAGTTTGTTGATTAATTATGGATCATGTTTCCCACGTATGACTTTCTGGAAATGAATATGTTGTCAGTGACTGTATATCCTCTAACACACAGTAAACAACTGTTTTTCGATATCTGAAGGAGCATGAGAAAATTATCATTTCCATAATTTTAGGGGCTCCGGACTGGTTGATATCTTAATTTCCATTCCCCCTCCCCCCCCCCCCCCCCCTCTAGTCATGGTCTACAGAATTTACCATTCCCAATAATAAATAAAACACGTATTATCTCCTTAGTTCTGGTTTATTCATTTGTTTCAACAAAACATTGTGCGAGTAACCATGTATACGAGGGGCATTTGAAAAGTCTGTGCATAAATAAAAGCTACTTATGTGTTTGGCGTAAACCTTTGTTTTTCGAAATAGTCTCCTTTTAGACTTATGCACTTCATCCAATGTGATTATAATTTGTTGATCCCTTCCGAATAATAGGAATTATCCGTATGCAAAACAGCTATTAGTTCCTGCAATCACCTCCTCGTTTCAATAAAATCATTGTCCTGCCAGCTATTTCTTCAAATTGGGGAACAAATAGTAGTCTGGAGAATAGGGGGGATGTGAAATGAGTTGGAATCCTATTTCCATTAATTTTGTGACCACTACTGCTGAGGTGTGTGAAGGTGTATTGTCGTGATAAAAAAGGACTTTTTTGTGGTCCAATTGCCAGCGTTTTTCTTGCAGCTCGGTTTTCAAACAGTCCAATAATGATGAATAATATGCACCTGTAATAGTTTTACCTTTTCCAGATAGTCGAATCCCAAAAGACAGTCGCCATAACCTTTCCGGCCGAAGGAATGGTCTTTGCCTTTTTTGGTGCAGATTCTCCCTTGGTAACCCATTGTTTAGATTGTTGTTTGAGCTCAGGAGTATAGTAATGTATCCATGTTTCATCCACAGTGACGAAACGACAGTTAGTCCTGTGGATTCTTCCTGAACGGCTGCAAATCATCCTTGCAATGCTTCGCACAATTCAGTTTTTGGGCAAGTGCGAGCAATCGCTGAACCCATCTTGTGGATAGCTTTCTCATGTCCAAATATTTATGCAAAATAATATGTACCCATTCATTTGAGATGCCCACAGCACTAGCAATCTCACGCACCTTATCTCTTCTGTCATCCATCACCATATCATGGATTTTATCAATGATTTCTGGAATTGTAACCTCCACAGGGCATCCAGAATGTTCAGCATCACTTGTGGCCATATGGCCACTCCGAAAATTTTGAAACCACTTATAAACTGTTCTAATCAAAGGTGCAGAGTCACAGCAGTGTTTATCAAGCTTCTCTTCAGTCTCCTGAGGTGTTTTGCCTTTCATAAAGTAATGTTTAATCACCACAAGAAATTTTTTTGTCCATTTGTTTGACAATGACTCCACTTCCTTGATTCACGCGAATGTCAAACACAAAGAAATAGACCAATATGGCTGAAAAGATACTACTAACTGAACATGACCTCGATACGGGCCAGTGGTGCCATCTCTTGGACTTTGCACGGACTTTTCAGATGCCCCTCGTATGTAATAGTTCTCAGATTGAAATTTGATTTTTGAATCCCCCACCTGAGAGCAATTATTTAGGAGGTAGTGATTCAGTAGCTTTCAAAACACTTGAGGAAGAGAAGCTACGTGGAGAAAACGTAACGATCACCAAGCAGGAGTGCAAAAAAGCAAATGGGTATGAGGCTATGAGGACTGAAAACTGCATATAAGGGAAAGAAATTGGAAGATGGCTGACGATTAGATGGTAAGAATAGACATGAAAAAATCTGTCAAGGAAAGAATTCAAAACTATTATGGCATAGCAGTAGCATAGAAGATATTAGAAAAGCTGTGTGGGCAGTTTTGTTTCACCTCTTCAAGAGACAATAAACCCAGTCATAGGCCTTCCAGAAAGTGATTTTATTTACAAACCAGCTATTTCTTTTGCAAGTAGAAATCTTGAAAGAAACTTCCAAGGATTTGTCAGATGTAAATCCACTGACGAAAATCACTCCCAAAATCCTAACGAGTCCACGAACAGTGTAATCTGGGAGAGAATTCCCGAGAGTTTTGGTGGCAATCGGTATACTGCATTTTGGTGTCTTGGATGCAGTGACAATATTCAGTGAAGGAAATGTTGCAAGATATGAAGTACTGAAAAGGCTGCTTGAAACCTTTGGTCATTTTGCAGTAAAACAAATGTTAAATTTAGATAAAGAAAGGCTTTGTGTGTCTGAGAACTGTTTGAGACTTTGAAACAATGGCAAGACAGGGAGGAAAAAGGATATTGCAAGATGAAATGGAAGAGGATGCAGACAACCCAATGTATGGAGCTGGGAGGCATTGTCAACTTTAATGGCTGTTTTCTGTAAGTTGTATTTTTCAAGAAAAAGTGTACTTTCTTAGTTTCTATTAACCAGAATTTGTTCAAAATTATGGGGTATACTCATTGGAGAATTGTGCATATTTTAACACGGGGATTTTCGTATTTTGTAAATCTCAAAGAAGTTAGCCTTATGTACATCGAACGGTGTAGAAAGTTTGTCTACTTTTCACAAATATAATTATCTTAAAAATAATCAATACTTTCAGAAATACCTTTGTTAGTGGCTAGAAATGTGCAACCCAAGGCATATTTTCTTCAAATTTTTATTCCCAATAATTGCTGAAAAGGGTACCTTTTATATGAATAAATATTACATTGTTTAAGATAGGGATTTTTCCAATCTGCCCAAAACTCTTTAAATGAAGTAAAATCATATCAGCCATATTATGTCTTATGTAACTGTGTAAAGTTTGTGATTGCTATTTGTCCTGTGGTTAATGCTTTCTCACAAAGGCGACACTGTGTGCAGTAGAATCAACATTCATTGGTGCTGAAGAAATGTAATACTTGCCAAGAAATAACTCCTGTTCCTCTATACCTGCAACAGCTGAAATGAATATTGTTTTAATGTACGGCCTTTTTTTTCCAGAAAAGTGCTCAGAAGGAATTAATGAATTTAGCTAGCGATTTGTCTCATAGCTGGCACAATATTGAGAAAGCAGCAGAAAAAGCTAGAAGGAAACGTTCACAGGTAGACATAGAATGCAAGGAAGCACCAAATCATCTCACAGAACTAATGAACCAACTGAGAAGAGCTTCAGCAGAGGAACTTAAAGCTGTAAGTATCTCCTTCTCTTCCATGCAGATAAGCAGGTCTTGTATAGCTTTCATGTTGCATGATGCATATGTAGTTACACCATCATTTCTGTATATTTGATGTGGGAGAAAAGTAATGAGACTGATTTTTTATGTACCGTAGTTTTTATTTTTTCAGTCAATAATATTGCCCAAGGGAACTCCCTTGGGCAACTATACACTGGCAGTCATTGTTCCCACTCTGGGTTGCAGTGCTCTCGGTCACATTCTTATGAATGTTCCTGAATCCCAAAATGTCATTTTAAGACATTTTTCAATTTTGGGGAAAAAATCAAAAGGACTCAGTTCAGGTGAATAGTGGGCCACAGAACAATATGAAAGCCTTTTTAAGTAAAAAATTCCACGATGGAAGTGGCCGCATGGCATGGGGTGATCTCACGAAGCAGCATCCACTTGTGTGCAATGTCCAGTCTCAGTTAATAATTCTCTCTTTCCTGAGCCTTTCAACTTTAGCTTTGTAAAACATTTGGTTGAAAGTTTGTCCTGGAGGAACAAATTCTTTATGCACGATAGCCCTACTGTCAAAAAAGCAAATTTGCTTTGTTTTGATCTTTGATTTGCTTATTTGAGCTGTTTTTGGTCAAGTAGATGTGTGTGTGCCACTCCTTACTTTTCCACTTTTTCTCAGGATCCCACTCATAAATCCACGTGATGACTCGACTAAACCATTAGTGTGCCAAAGTTTGATGTACAGTGAAAGTGTTTAACAGGTCACCCATCATCCTTATTGTTAAACTTCAGTCTGATCTCACAAGAGCACGCACACTGAAGTGTTTTTCTTGGTGTTTTAGGGTTTCGTGTAGCTGCTGGCTCGCACCTTGTACTTGAAACTGAGTCAGAACACTTAACAAGATCTGTTACCCGACGTAACATCTGAAGTATTTACCTTTTCCTTTTAATCGAGTGCTACAGTTGATTTTCTTGAAGTCGGGGTCCTGCTAATCAGTGCCTCAGAAATCCTGTGTGTTGCTGAGGAAAGGCTCGACTTCTTAACATTCTGAAGTTACTGGAGCAAAAGAAGAAAACTTACTCATATCATAAAAAGCACGTCCTCTAGTTTCAGACATATATTTCCTTGAGTAGTTGTACGGCTCATTAGTGTGATTCACGAATTAGAGAAGAACACAACTTTCATAAGACATATGCCTTGAAGGCTCAATATGACAGTCCAGATTGCAGTATATTTCAACTGTCGCAAAACCATCCTGTCTCTCATGTTAATTTTTGGAGAGTGTGGTTGCTCTTTGACAGTCAAGCCACTGCCAAGCCACCACCACAAAACGTAAAATGTGCCACCCACAGCGGGTGAAGCAATTTGTCACCACTTCTTGCTGTTTCCTTGTATTCCACATTGCCCGCTTAATGTCTGCAAACACGAAAACAGCCATGCACAGTATATGTTCTGCGACTTACTTGCTACTACTTAATATTATTCTGTCATGTTCATCTTTCCTTGCACCACATGACGAGTGTTATACAGGCGCCCACTAGAACTGATAGACTCAATTCAGTGCGTACACATACAGGGGGCGCACACGCGTGCAGACGCACACAGTTTGTTGCCTGGGTTACTTCCCATCAAGTGGACTCTCCCAACATTCACAAAGTCTCTCTGCAGTGCCGTATAATTGTTAACCAGTTATTTTCAACAAGATGGTGTAACTTCACATACAGCTCGCGTTTCAATGTCACTGCTTGCTGATGTTTTTTGGTGATCGCATTATTTAACTGTGACTTTGGCCTCCACGATCGCCTGACCTAACACCACCTGACCATTTTTTTTTCCCGGGGTTTAGCAAAAGCAACTGTCCAAAATCCATCAATGAATGGAAAACTGCAATATCTACTTTCACTGCTTTTGTTACAGAAGAAATGTTACAGCTTGTGTTTGGGAACATAAGACGAAACTATCTTTGGCTGTAGTTTAAACTATTGTTTCTTCAATAAACTGGTTCTGAGTATAGTGGCATCAACATAACATGGTTTTACACCCAGAACTGTTTTATTGAAGATGACAAAGGCTGTAAAAGCCTATGCTCTCGTAGGCAGTTGTACTGTTATATGTATTGTAGTATTGGAATAAATCCCCCCATGAACCATGGACCGTGCCGTTAGTGGGGAGGCTGGTGTGCCTCAACGATACAGATAGCCATACCGTAGGTGCAACCACAACAGAGAGGTATCTGTTGAGAGGCCAGACAAAAGTGTGGTTCCTGAAGAGGGGCAGTAGCCTTTTCAGTAGTTGCAGGGGCAACAGTCTGGATGATTGACTGATCTGGCCCTGTAACACTAACCAAAACGGCCTTGCTGTTTTGGTACTGCGAACGGTTGAAAGCAATGGGAAATTACAGCCGTAATTTTTCCCGAGGGCATGCAGCTTTACTGTATGATTAAATGATGATGGCGTCCTCTTGGGTAAAATATTCCGGAGGTAAAATAGTCCCCCATTCGGATCTCCGGGTGGGGACTACTCGAGAGGACTCGGGAGAAAGAAAACTAGCGTTCTACGGATCAGAGTGTGGAATGTCAGATCCCTTAATCGGGCATGTAGGTGAGAAAATTTAAAAAGGGAAATGGATTGGCTAAAGTTAGATATAGTGGGAATTAGTGAAGTTCGATAGCAGAAGGAACAAGACTTTAGGTCAGGTGGATACAGAGTTATAAATACAAAATCAAATAGGGGTAATGCAGGAATAGGTTTAATAATGGATAAAAAAATAAGAGTGCGAGTAAGCTACTACCAACAGCATAGTGAACGCATTATTGTGGCCAAGATAGACATGAAGCCCGCGCCTACTACAGTAGTAAAAGTTTATATGCCTACAACCTCTGCAGATGATGAAGAAATTGATGAAATGTATGATGAGATAAAAGAAATTAGTCAGGTAGTGAAGGGAGATGAAAATTTAATAGTCATGGGTGACTGGAATTCGACAGTAGGAAAACGAAGATCAGTTTGGATTCCGTAGAAGTAATGGAACACGTGAGGCAATACTGACCCCTATGACTTATCTTAGAAGCTAGATTAAGAAAAGGCAAACCTATGTTCCTAGCATTTGTAGACTTAGAGAAAGCTTTTACAATGTTGACTGGAATACTCTCAAATTCTGAAGGTTGCAGGGGTAAAATACAGGGAGTGAAAGGCTATTTACAATTTGTACAGAAACCAGATGGCAGTTATAAGTGTCGAGGGGCAAGCAGTGGTTGGGAAGAGAGTGAGACAGGGTTGTAGCCTATCCCCAATGTTATTCAATCTGTATATTGAGCAAGCAGTAAAGGAAACAAAAGGAAAGTTCGGAGTAGGTATTAAAATCCATGGAGAAGAAATAAAAACTTTGAGGTTTGCCGATGACATTGTAATTCTGTCAGACATAGCAAAGGACTTGGAAGAGCAGTTGAACAGAATTGACAGTGTCTTGAAAGGAGGATATAAGATGAACACCAATAAAAGCAAAACGAGGATAATGGGATGTAGTCAAATTAAATTGGGTGATGCTGAGGGAATTAGATTAGGAAATGAGACACTTAAAGTAGTAAACGAGTTTTGCTATTTGGGGAGCAAAATAACTGATGGTCGAAGTAGAGAGGATATAAAATGTAGACTGGCAATGGCAAGGAACGCGTTTCTGAACAAGAGAAATTTGTTAACATAGAGTATAGATTTAAGTGTCAGGAAGTCATTTCTGAAAGTATTTGTATGGAGTGTAGCCATGTATGGAAGTGAAACATGGACGGTAAATAGTTTGGACAAGAAGAGAATATCAGCTTTCAAAATGTGGTGCTACAGAAGAATACTGAAGATTAGATGGGTTGATCGCATAACTAATGAGGAGGTATTGAATAGGATTGGGGAGAAGAGGAGTTTGTGGCACAACTTGACTAGAAGAAGGGATCGCTTGGTAGGACATGTTCTTAGGCATCAAGGGAGGACCAATTTAGCATTGAAGGGCAGCGTGGATGGTAAAAATAGTAGAGGGAGACCAAGAGATGACTACACTAAGCAGATTCAGAAGGATGTAGGTTGCAGTAGGTACTGGGAGATGAAGCAGCTTGCACAGGATAGAGTAGCATGGAGAGCTGCATCAAACCAGTCTCAGGACTGAAGACAACAAGAAGATGTTTGCATGCAGTGGGGAAGGGTAAAAAAAATTAGATATTTGGGTAGCACATGGCCCAAGCCAAAATCACAAAAATGAGTGGGTGGCCATATATGCATCTCCGCTTGTGTCATCAATTAGCTCATGAACAACACCGACCATTTGTATGTTGTTGTTGTTGTTGAGAAATGATGTCTTTATGCTAACTTAAGGAAAACGCAGCAGCTACTCACTGTACAAGACGTGCATGCATCCACAAAAGATAATGTTATGCATCTGGTAGAACAATGACGGTATGGTGTACTACAAATTGCTTCGCTAAGGCGTAACCATTACTGCTGACATTTACTGACAACAACTGAAATGTCTGGCAAATGCAATCCAAGAACAATGACCGGGAAGATAGCGTGATGTGATGCTACTCCACAGTAATGTCCTCCTGCATTCTGCAGGACTGAAAAGTAATACTGGAGCTGGGTTGGAAAGTCACTCCGCACCCACCTTATTCACCTGATTTTGCGACCTCAGATTTCCACGTTCTCTGCTCTCTATCAAACAGCTTTCAAGGTACTCCCTTTCCAGATGGAAACACACTCTGAGCATGGCTCGACTAGTTCTTCACCTGATAGCCACATGATTCCTACAGTTTAATTGGAAAGTTACCCTGGCATTGGCAGACTGTTGTAAACATTGAAGAAGAATATGTCAGTGATGACTAAATCCTTGTTACGTGTATCTGTTGTGTTTAATAAGCTTAGGTACAAATGCTATGAACTTACGCAGCAACCTAATAGTATGGAGGTTAGTGCTTAATGAAGAAAAGATTGTAGAAAGTCAAACAATGGAAAATTCAGGTTGGAATGCAACAGTATTATGAAAAGGATAGTTGCTTCTCACCATATACCGGAGATGCTGAGTTGCAGATAGGCACAAACATAGGTTGTATTTGTGTGTGGAGAAGAGGGAGGGGGAGCATATTTTTGATAAATATCTTGTTGGCTGAAAGCTGATTTTCTGACAGTTTTTTGTTGTGCCTTTCTGCAACTCGGCACCTGTGCTATATGATGAGTAGCAGCTGTCCTTTCCATAATATTGTTAGATTTTAGAAAGTGTTGCAGGTATCACTAAGTGGAAGGAACACCTTGGCATTTTATACGAAGCTGGAAATTTAATTAAGATATGAGGATGGTTTGAAAAGTTCTCAGAATGGAATAGAAAAAAAAGTACTTACATCACTGAAACATTTTTTTCATTTTTCAATGTAGTCTCCTTGTAGACTAATGCACTTGGTCCAACAATGTTCCAGTGCCTTGATCCCATCTCGAAAATGAGTTTCCTCCAGACTTGCAAAAGAATTGTTAATTCCAGCTATCAATTCTTCATTTGAAGTGAATCTGCGTCCACCAAGAAAAATTTTTAGTTTTGGGAAGAGATGGAAGTCTGTCAGAGCCATATCAGGTGAATAAAGTAGGTGTGACAACAATTTATACCTTAGTTCGTGTAATTTTGCCATGCCGCTGGCACGTGTGGGGGCACATGTCAAGAGTCGCAGCACCCATCTTGCAGATAATATTTTCATTTCTAATTCTTCAGTTTAAATGCGATATACCTTTTCAGATGATATCTGGCAAGCGTGAGCAATTTCACGCATTTTCAATGGGCGATCCTCCACACCTATTTTGTGCACTTATGCAATGATTTCTGGAGTAGTGACACGTCTTGGCCGGCCACTGTGCGAATCATCTAAGATCTCTCGACCAAATGTAAATTCGTTCACCCACTTGGCAACAGTTGTATATGAAGATGCATTGTCCCCTAGTGTATTCTGGAAATCGGCATGAATGTCCTTTGCTTTCATACATTTCTTTACAAAGTTCTTAATCTCTGCTCGAATCTTGAATTTTCATTTTTTTTTTTTTTCTTCCTTTTTCCCCCCATCTTTGCAAATCACTACGTGGGAGCAACAGAGCCAAGTCACAGCCACAGCTCTCTTCCGAGAGCATGACACCTGTTTACAGACAACAGTCCAATGAATATCACGTGAAACACTCGTTGTGCTGGTGCTGACCTCTTGTGGTGATTCCGAGAACTTTTCAAACCACCCTCGTACACCAAAGAAAGGAAGGAGTGCCTTACTTGTTGTTGGTAGACTAAGCTACATGAAGACATGTGAAAATTTGTTCAATAAAAATATTAGAATGGAGGAGGGATCATGCGCTTCCGTTATGATACAATGGTTAAATTGTGTTGAAATTATTTCAGTAATGTATGAGATCATGGAAGTAAGTGCAGTCAGCTGGTTATCACCATTCCCTACATCTACATCTATACTCCACAAAGCAAAGTCAGGTGAGGGTGGATGGTACGTTATGTATCAATGTCGCACCCCCACACTCTTCCCCATTCCATTCACAAATGACTCGTGGGAAGAAAGATTGCTGATAAGCTTTCATGTGAGGTCTGGGGTATCTCTAATTTTCCCTCCACGGTCTTGTCGCGAAATAGTGTGTACATAAAGTTCAAGAATACTTTAAATTATCGTCGACTGCGGCAGTCGCTTCCCGTATTCTCTCCCAGAGCTCTGCTACATCACATGCTAGGGCGGTACATACACCAGATCTATGTGTCCCCACATTAAAAAGTCACACGGAGTGAGATCTGGTGATCGGGAAGGTCCTTTCATGAAACAGCTGTCCCCTTTTGTAGCAAGGACGATCTATCGATGCGGCAGCTCCGTGTTCAGGTACCGACGAACTTCGCGATGAAAACGGGGTGGAGCCCCATCCTGCTGAAAGATGAACGGAGAGTCTGATTGCATTTGAGGCATCAGCCATTGCCCCAACATGTCCAAGTAGGAATATCCAGTGACAGTACTCTCGGCAAAGAACAATGTGGCCTGTACAGTTTTTGACGCGACACAGCACAAAGAACATTTACCTTTGGGGAATCGTGCTCAAATTCAATGCATTCATGTGGATGCTTTGAACCCCATATTCAACAATTATGCCTGTTCACTTTCCCATTAGTGTGAAAAGTGGCTTCATCGCTAAAAATTAAGCGATCAACAATGCCATCCCCATCCTCATTCAATTGTTGCAACTGCAAACAAAACTCAAAACACTTGTCTTTGTCGTCATTGAGCTTCTGCACTAGCTCCAATTTGAATGGTTTCATGGACAGCTTCTGTCACAGGACTTTCCACACTGTCATTGGAGCAGATTCCTTTGGAGTCTTTACAAATGTCTCTCGTACGTGCTCCACATTCACTTCACTTGCACTGGGACATCTGCCTCTCTCTGTCGGGCACAAGAAACCCGTCGTAACAAATTTGTTGTGCCAGTGGTAAATGGCCTTCCATGTTGGTGGCTTCTTGCCATACTTGGTTCTAAACAATCATTGAACAGCTGTAGCACACTTGTTTTTCTCGAATTCCAACACACAGAAAGCTTGCTCTGCACCTGAACGCGCTACATTTGCAACTAGCACTGATTATCAGCAACTTACCAAACTACGCTGTGGTGGTATACATAAAAAAAAAACTTTCAGGGTTTCTCTTCAAAATGACATGTATAATATCTGTCCAATGTTTGGTTCTTGTGCAATAAATAATTGAGTGTTCCCGGACTATATGTACACCCTGTACATGTTGTAGGAAGCAATATACTAGTAACTCTTCTAGGAATGATAATTAATTGAAACCCTCAGCTCCCGACAGGTGTTGTTGATATACGTCGATGGGGACAGCTGAAAATGTGTTCCCCGACCGGGACTTGAACCCAGGATCTCCTGCTTACATGGCAGACGCTCTATCCGTCTGAGCCACCGAGGGTACAGACGAATAGTGCGACTGCAGGGACTTATCCCTTGCACGCTTCCCGTGAGACCCACATTCCCAACTGTCCACCGTCTATATACGTAATGTACCTAATAGATATTTGCCCTTCCACTCATTACTCGCGCACACCAAGTTGTCTATTCCCATAAGAGTTCAGGCAACCTGTGCGCATTTGCACAGACGAACGTCAATGGCTGGATAGCCTTTAACTATATATATGAAGATAGTAATTGTTCTCGAAAGAACAGATACCATTGATCACCGTGCAGCTTCTCTAGAATAAATGATAATTAATTAAAACCCTTATCTGCTGACAGGTGTTGTTGATATACCTCGATGGGGACAGCTGAAAATGTGTGTGTGTGTGCCATGTAAGCAGGAGATCCCGGGTTCGAGTCCCGGTCGGGGGGCACATTTTCAGCTGTCCCCATCGAGGTATATCAACACCTGTAGGCAGCTGAAGGTTTCAAGTATCATTCATTCTAGAGAAGCTGCACAGTCATCAATGGTATCTGTTCTCTCAAGTACAATTACTATCTTCATATATATATTCTAGGAATGTACGCTCTTGGAAGTTTTGACAGTAAAGAGCACAGTGGTGCAGAATGCTTCTCTTGCAGCGTCGCTCTGGGATTAGCTGAGCATCATCTTCACTCTCTTACTAAATGAACCTTTAACGAAATGTGCTGCTCTTCTTTGAATGCCCTTGTTCTTGTGTCTTTCCTGTCTGATACAGAAACCAGCCTGATGAGGTTCATAAAGTATTGGTTGAACAAGGGTTTTGTAAGCTGCCTGCGTTGTGGGTTGCCTCCATCTCCACAGGATCTTCCAATGAGTCTGTTTGGTGTCAGCCTCACCAATAAGTTTCATGTGTTCATTCCACTTTAAACTGCTCCATACGTACATTACTAGATGTTTTATGGGAGTGATTGCATCCAGTGAGTGTTCTGCAGTTGTTCAGCCATATAGCAGTGGGTCTTCCTGCCTATTTATTTGCAATTCATTAAATTTGTTTTACGTTGAGGGTCACCTGCCAATCCCTGCACCAAGCATTGATCATTTGCAGATTGTGTTGGATTTCGATTCAATTTCCTAGTGTTGCAACATCTCTGTACACAACAGTATTTTCCATGAAAATCTTCATGCTACTTTCAACATTAGGACATTTATGTATTATACATCTGAAGGTTTCTCTCTATTGAAAATGACATGTTGTTTTCTGTTACCTAGAAAATCTTCAGTCCAATCACTCAGCTTGTCAAATATTCCATATGCTCCTGTTTTGTTGTCGAACACATTCCGGAAGCTGAGAAAATGTTTTTTTCCCTTTAAAATTCATTTTTGTAAGTTAGTTTCTGTAGTTGTAAATTATTTTTATTGAGGTTGGATTCCTCTGGAAACCATGTTCTCAACTACCACAGTATTAGTGCTGTAAACAAGAAAAATGGCAGCGTCAGTTGTAAGAGATTTGAAATAATTTATTACAGCAAATTGATTTGTCACCGCATGGCCATTTTCAGTACAAAAATAAGTATTGAAGACTCGTGTAATAAAAGCACATACTAACAACTTCAACATGGCCGTCCGCAGCTTGTGGTCTAATGGCTAGCGTTGCTGCCTCTGGATCACAGAGTCCCGGGTTCGATTCCCGGCTGGTTCGGCCATTTTATCTGCCCAGGCACTGGGTGTTTGTGTTGCGCCATCATTTCAACATCATCATTATTTGTGAACATGGCTAAAATTTGACTGTGTAAAGATTGGGACACTGTACAGGCACTGATGACCGTGCGGTTAATCAGCCCACAAACCAATCATCAACATCCTCCTCATCCAACGTTTATTGTGTGTTGAGGTCATGTTGAAGTTATAATATGTGCTTTTATTGCACAAATTTTAAAACTAATATTTGCACTGAAGAGGGTCCTGTAGTGAATGAAATAGATTTTCTGTAATAAATGATTTCATCTCTCTTAGAATCGAGGCTGCCATTTTTTTTTTGATACAGGAGCTATTATTATTATTATTATTATTATTATTTCTTTACTTTCTCAGACGTTAAGTCTGGTTAAAAATGGAAAGTGACGCGGACCTTGATCAAGCGTCACTTCCTTTTAACTGTACGATATATTGCATTTAGGAACTTTCGGGTAATTGAACATGTATCAATAATTACGGATTTCTGTAATTGTATATATAAGTTTGGATGTAGCTGTATTGCATTGATGTACTGGTGGATATTGTGTGGTATGACTCCTGTAGTTGATAGTATAATTGGTATAATGTCAACTTTATCCTGATGCCACATGTCCTTGACTTCCTCAGCCAGTTGGATGTATTTTTCAATTTTTTCTCCTGTTTTCTTTTGTATATTTGTTGTATTGGGTATGGATATTTCGATTAGTTGTGTTAATTTCTTCTTTTTATTGGTGAGTATGATGTCAGGTTTGTTATGTGGTGTTGTTTTATCTGTTACAATGGTTCTGTTCCAGTATAATTTGTATTCATCATTCTCCAGTACATTTTGTGGTACATACTTGTATGTGGGAACGTGTTGTTTTATAAGTTTATGTTGTAAGGCAAGCTGTTGATGTATTATTTTTGCTACATTGTCATGTCTTCTGCGGTATTCTGTATCTGCTAGTATTGTACATCCACTTGTGATGTGATCTACTGTTTCTATTTGTTGTTTGCAAAGTCTGTCTTTATCTGTTGTGGTATTGGGACCTTTAATAATATGCTTGCTGTAATATCTGGTGTTTATTATTTGATCCTGTATTGCAATCATGAATCCTTCCATCTCACTGTATATATTGCCTTTTCTTAGCCATGTGTTGGATGCGTCTTGATCGATGTGTGGCTGTGCCATGTAGTGTTTTCTTTCTCCAATTTACTTTTTTTGTATCTGTTGATGTTATGTGATCTAAAGGATTGTAGAAGTGGTTATGAAATTGCAGTGGTGTAGCCAATGTATTTATATGAGTGATTGCTTTGTGTATTTTGCTAGTTTCTGCTCGTTCTAGAAAGAATTTTCTTAAATTGTCTACATGTCCGTAATGTAGGTTTTTTATGTCAATAAATCCCCTTCCTCCTTCCGTTTTGCTTAATGTGAATCTTTCTGTTGCTGAATGTATGTGATGTATTCTATATTTGTGGCATTGTGATCGTGTAAGTGTATTGAGTGCTTCTAGGTCTGTGTTACTCCATTTCACTACTCCAAATGAGTAAGTCAATATTCGTATAGCATAAGTATTTATAGCTTTTGTCTTGTTTCTTGCTGTCAATTCTGTTTTCAGTATTTTTGTTAGTCTCTGTCTATATTTTTGTTTTAGTTCTTCTTTAATATTTGTATTATCTATTCCTATTTTTTGTGTGTACCCTAGATATTTATAGGCATCTGTTTTTTCCATTGCTTCTATGCAGTCGCTGTGGTTCTCCAATATGTAATCTTCTTGTTTAGTGTGTTTTCCCTTGACAATGCTATTTTTCTTAAATTTGTCTGTTCCAAAAGCCATATTTATATATCATTGCTGAATACTTCTGTTATCTTTAGTAATTGGTTGAGTTGTTGATTGGTTGCTGCCAGTAGTTTTAGATCATCCATGTATAGCAAAGGTGTGATTTTGTGCAGGTATGTTCCAGTAACATTGTATCCATAATATGTATTATTTAGCATGTTGGATAGTGGGTTCAGAGCAAGGCAGAACCAGAAAGGACTTAATGAGTCTCCTTGGTATATTCCACACTTAATCTGTATTGGCTGTGATGTGTGATTATTTGAATTTGTTTGGATATTAAGTATAGTTTTCCAATTTTTCATTTCTATGTTTAGGAACTGTATCAATTTAGGATCTACTTTGTATATTTCCAATATTTGTAGTAACCATGAATGGGGTACACTATCAAAAGCTTTTTGGTAATCAATGTATGCGTAGTGTAGCGACCTTTGTTTAGTTTTAGCTTGATATGTCACCTCTGCATCTATTATCAGTTGCTCTTTACATCCTCGAGCTCCTTTGCAACAGCCTTTTTGTTCTTCATTTATAATTTTGTTCTGTGTTGTATGTGTCATTAATTTCTGTGTAATGACTGAAGTTAATATTTTGTATATTGTTGGTAGGCATGTTATGGGGCGATATTTAGCTGGGTTTGCTGTGTCTGCTTGATCTTTAGGTTGAAGATAAGTTATTCCATGTGTAAGTGTATCAGGGAATGTGTATGGGTCTGCAATGTAACTGTTAAATAATTTAGTTAGATGTGAATGTGTTGAGGTGAACTACTTTAGCCAGAAATTTGCTATTTTATCTTTTCCAGGGGCTTTCCAATTGTGAGTAGAATTAATTGCTTGGGTGACTTCATGTTGCAAAATTATCACTTCAGGCATTTGTGGTATCATCTTGTATGTGTCTGTTTCTGCTTGTATCCACCGTGCATGCCTGTTATGTTGTACCAGGTTTGACCATATGTTGCTCCAGAAGTGTTCCATGTCTGTTATGTTTGGTGGATTGTCTATTTTAATGTGTGTGTTATCTATTGTCTGGTAAAATTTCTTTTGGTTTGTGTTGAATGCTTGGTTTTGTTTCCTTCTATTTTCACATTTTTTGTATCTTCTAAGTCGTTTGGCCAATGCTTGTAATTTCTGCTTCTTTTCATTTAATTGCTCTATCGCTTCTTGTTGTGAGATTTTACCTAAACTTTTTCGTGTTTTTTTTTTTTTTCTGACATTTCATTTTTTATAAATTGTGTTAGCTGTCCGATGTCTTTCCTCAGTTTTTCTATTCTGATCGGTAGCCTGTGTTGCCAAGCTGGTTTTGTGGGTTTCTTCTGTGTGTTGGTTGGTTCTGATCTCTGCCTAGTGTGTATATTTAGTGTCGTGAGTGCTCCTATATAAACCAGTAGTTGTAACTCTTCCATAGTTGTGTTTTCATTTATTTTGTTGTGTATGATTGCGTTGGTAGTTTTTATTGTTGTTTCGACTTGTGGGTTATTTGGCAGTCTATGCAAGAATGGTCTAATGTCTGTATTTGTGTCTTTGTATTCTATATATGTCAGCTGAAATTTATCTTCTATATCTAACATGTGTCACTTCGTGTTCTATTTGTGCTTGTTCTGGTGGCTGTCTGAAGATTTTGTTTTCCTCTGATTGTTTAAAATTGATGTGTGTTGTCCTTTGTTTGCTCTGGGATGTTGGAGTCCATTACTGTATTTTCTTCTTCTTCTGATTGCACATTATTTTGTTCCAGTATTTGTTGTACTTGTTGTTTGATGTTTTCTAATTCTGACTGGGGTATCCTGTTATTTTTTATTATTACACGGATCTGATCAGCTAGTCGTTGTTCTGTTAAAAATTTTAATTCTGGGTATCTGGTAATAAATTTTGTGTATACTTGTGATCTGTATCCAGTTGTGTTGGTTCCTAGGTTTTCTTGCTTGGTAATAACAGAACATGAGGTGTTGGTTAACTTCATCTGACCATCTCATCCTCTGTCTTTGTTTTCCTTCTAGGGTGGTTGCAGGAAGCATATCTTGCAAAACACCTCTATTTGGATTTAAATAATTTTCCAGTTGGCTAGCAGTGTCGTTACCATTGTGCGCGGGCATAGGGTTCAAGCGTCGTCCCCGACCATGACGGCGCTTGTCCGAGGCTTCTTTAGTTCTGTCCTGAACCAACTAATCACACTAGCCCTATTAGTGGTTTGTTCTTTTCGTCGCCTTTTACAACTGGCAGAACATACCGGAGGCCTATTCTTTTCCCGGGCCTCCACGAGATATTATTATTATTATTATTATTATTATTATTATTATTATTATTATTATTTGAGGTGTTAATGACAGAACTGCAATATCCAAATTGTGCCCCCAATCTTTCTTTGATTGCAGTTGCATGAAACCATGGTATCACTGATGAACAGAGATTCTACTTTACAAGAGACATTGGACTTTGGTACAGCATATAATGACTTGTTCTATATACTGGATCTTGTGGCGCAAAAGAGGATGGCAAGACATAGGACACTAAGTTTACCTGAAATGTCTATCCTCGCAGGTAAGAAATGGTAACTTGGAAAAACATTGCAAATAATGATTGGTCTTTAGATTTATGTGCCAGAACTTTGTAAGAACTGTGTTCACGATGGTCTGGCTGAATTAATTTCTGCAAAATGCTGCATTTTTAATAAAATAGAACAAAGTGACACCTGTAAAATCATTAGGATGATGAAACTTTGATATGGCTTATGAAACAAAAATAATTTTCAGACGATCCTCGTTTAGAGCATCTCATTGGCATGCACTCAGATGAAACACGTGAATCTGAAAGTTCCAACAAATTCTCAAATACCTGTGAGTGGAATCAACATATGGATGCTTTACTGTCTAATAATGATCAACTGGTTCAATCATTAAGAGACCTCATTGCTGTATGGTGAGTTCCAGCAAATGTATGTTTCTATATTTCAATTGATGTCCAGTGTATAATCTTGATTTAAATAATTGAAAGAACAAAATTCATATCTTCGTGGACTGACTGACTACTATGTTACAGAATATAAAAACTGTAACATACATATTTAGAAGTATTTATTGCAGTGTCATAGTGTAATGTCAGTTTGAAACAGCAAGGTGTGAGGAAGGGACCTCCAGGAGTACGTACATCCTATTTGTTCTACACAAGTATCACACGTTATTACTCTTGCGTTTTGTTTTGGAAGTTTCGATTCGAATTCCTTTGTTCACCAGTTCGTTGTTTTCATTTCTATGAGAGGTATATGTGGCATCTTGAGTGCTCTCACTGTTCATATCATTTACTTGTGATTGGAGTATATTCTTACAACATGACTCGTATTCTATAACCAATGTATAGTATGACAGTTCCCAAGACTACAGGAAGAGAACACACACACAATCATTAAACCGTCCAGTAGAGCTCAGATGCTGCTTACGGTTGCCACACCAGGGAAGGTTTGGGACGTTTACCATTTGTAATTTTGGTTCCAGGGTTCCCTAAATGAGTTAGACTGTGTCTGCTTTCCTAACTACTGATACAAAGACCCAACTGCAAGATGAGATCTATAGGTAGCACATTTCTCAACACTTTATTGCAGTAGACTGTGCGGAAAATGTCTCAAAGAGATCTTTTGCAGTGTATGTTAACTCTGCTGCAATCTTAAAGGTTTTGCAGTTTTTGATCCTGAATTACACATTTAATGCTCATTGCATGTATTCAATCTATATGTGTGATAAAATAGTGGTGTTACTTTTAATCACATGTCGTGTGCTGTGTTTGACTGACAGAAGCAAACTAAGTGCCGAATTTGAATTGAAATGTATGCGAAGATAATGTGCCTTTTTTTTTACTCGTGCTTTTGTATAATGAAATGTGCAGATTGGTATCCCACATTAAAGATCTGTCCTAAACACATTATTTCCAGTATCGTTTGTTAAAATAGTCTCAGGAAAAGTGGCATAGGTAGCAAGCTATTACCATTACAGGTATATTGTTCTGTTGGAATTACGTGTACCCTTACCTGGATCTGCACTGTTTATAGTTCTCAGTTGTTATTCAGGTATGGTCTGGATGCACAACTTACCTCACTTTCACCCTGGACCCATATTCCAAATATTTGTCTGATACACAGCACATTCTATTCATATTTTGCTATTCTGACTCACAATATGTACACTTATTTGTAAGAAAATAAAATTCTCAAGAACTCTGGTACAATACACTCAGAAGAAGAAACTTGCTAATAATGCATTTGAATCTCCCAAATGCTGTCAATGAGTGAGGAAATTCTCAGCAAGTAGCAACTGAAGGTAACAGGACATGTTTCACATGCATCTTTTATGAAGCTCTGGTTAGATGGTCCTACTTGTGTGAACATGTGCTAGTGCTTTCCGAGACATTTACAAACTTTGCATTGCTTCTCTACAGCAGATAGAATTCCCAATTGATATTGTCATTCTACTAAATTTATTCCAAACCATTGTGGCATGGTTGTGCAGCAGCCTTATAATGTGATTAATATTAAAAAACAGTCCCGGCCCACATGTTTGTTCTCAGTGGTTTTTAAACCATCTTCTATGGTTTGCTTCCTGTTAGGTTACCATTTAACCTAATAATTCCATAACTCTCTCTCTCTCTCTTTTTCTTTCTTTCCAGCTCCACACTGGTGGCATCTTCTACATGGTTGAGAAAAACCTGGGTATTTAGGAAAAACTCGGTGGATAAATTATTTATTTTTTTTGCCATTTTTTTTCATATTGGTAATAAAGCATCTAAATTTAAAGTCCCATGATTAAGTTATTCACAAGTCTAACCCATTCTAACTTCTGCAGAAAAGATAATTTACATGTAAAAGTTAGTTTTATTGATTACCAGCTTAGCATCTGCCGCTTCACTCACTCAGACTGTGTGCTCTGCACAGATTTTTTAAAACTGAATTTTTATGTTGTTCACAAATTGCACTAACTTCTAAACTTTTCATGCAAATTAAGGCCATAGAAGCATGGTCTTTCCCAAATGTACTTCTTACCAAAAAGTGATTCTTTTAGCTGGAGTCAAAGATGGGCATTAATCATGCCTTTTGCATTCTTGTGGAGACATTTCCATAGAAATGTTCATCCCTAAAACACATTTTTTATATGTAACTGATAAGTGAAATACCAATTTTCATATTTTTAACGTTAAAATGTTTTTTAATACAAGAAAATATTTTCTTACACACTTTTATCTCTCGTTTCATTCCCTAAGGAGTTGAATTTCCAGCAACAGTGTAACAGCTAGTTTTTTTATTTCTAACTGAGAAGCCAAATTGCAGTTTTGAGATTTAGCTTTAAAATATCTTCATAATGAAATATTTGCATAAACAATCTCATTCTCTGTTTCACCACATTAGCATTGTAATTTCCAAAAACACTAACACGACTTTTTTAAAAATGTCTATAACCAAGAAGACAAATACCAATTTTCATAGCTGTAGCTTCAAAGAAACTTCAGTTCTTTAGAGCTATCTTCGAAATCGACTTAATAGCTAATATTTTCAAAAAGCTTTCCTTCTATTATGCGTGGGATTTCAAAAATCCCTTCCTAAACAATGGCTTCAGTATAAGATCGACAGTCTCTCCAGATTTAAAGATCCTGTCTTTGGCAGTTTGGTTTGGGTGTGATGAGTCATTCACGACATTGCGTTTTATATGTATGATAGATAGATTGTAATTTAGAGAGAAACCTTCAAATCATTTGGATAAAGATGTATAAGTAATAGCTAGATTCCTTACAGTTTGATGCAGGATACAAATTCATCTGTGCAAAATAGCTCAGTCAGAGCAAATTTTCAAAGGATAGAAAACCCAGGATGGAACATGGACAATATGAAAGGAGATAGTGCTGCTCACCACACACAGCAGGCATTGAGTGGCTGGCAACAGATGATTGCTGGGAGGACTGTTGCCAGCTTTCCATGGGAACTACTGGTGGAAACTACAGTATGATTAAAATTATGTGTTAGTTGACACTTCTGGCTTTGTATTTGCTTTCCTGAAATAGGAGTGCTCAATGTCACACACATTCACTGTTGCCAAACTGCCACAGCAATTGGTTCATTTCCAAGTGCTTGTCTGGCTTTCTTTCTTGACGATGTTTTCAGATCCCGAATCCTGAGTCTGGCCCTCTTGTTTTGTATTTCAGTATACCTGATACACAAGGCGCAATTCAGCGTTACATATACAGTTTTTATAATCCTAGAGACGAGCTTATGTTAGACGAGCTTCGCATGACATTGCATGAAGCAGAATTTTAATCTATTTGCACTTGTTTTTCTTCCTATTATTCCCTTTTCATTGAAATCTGCTTGTGCTGTCTATAACCTGCAACTGAGTGCCAAACAGGACTGCTCAATGGTTGGTAATACGGCAGCTGGTGTAGGCAGTGAGAGGATGGTTTCAGATAATCAGTCAGAGAGAGAACTTAAAATTTGCTTTTAGCACTGCAACTGAAGTTTTTCGGTCTCAGAGTTTGCTTGTAGAGGTTAACTCTAATAGCCGTGAAAAAAGTGATTGTGATTTTTTACTTCTGCTGTAGATTGTTGACTGCCACTTTGTTGGCTACATTGCAAATCATTAGGTTTTGTTTAGTTTAGGACACAAGTTTAAATTCAGGGCTGTACAATGATCCTTCTGGCGCAATTAAGTCGTGTGTCACTTAAAATCGGCTGTGGACAGATCATCTCCTATTGCTGTCTTATCTCGTGCCAACCGCTTCAGACATTGCTCTACATTACACAATAACAGCATTCGAGAAGCGAGCCCGCCGTGTTTCTGTGCCGCCTGTAACAGAGCGGTAGCCGGCAACAGATGTGGCAAAACTGTAGCAGCAAGTGACAGACGTCAACTATTGAGTAATTGTGATCGGAGCATAGTCGTCTGTAGAGCACTGACAACATGGAGGTACTGTGTACGTGCGGAAAGCAGGTGCACCAAGTCAGTTGCAACTGTCAGTGATCTCCTCTCGCGACTCCACTGTAGTTGATTACTGTGAAATTTGGTCGATTTTCCTCACCGAACATGAATATGTATCCATCTTAAGTGCTTATGCATTCGTACTTGTTATTCATTATAGGAATTAGATAGTGTTTAGACTTAATGGACATGTTAATCTACTGACAGTCTGTTTGAAACAGTAGATGAATGTTATCAGTTTATTAAATATGATTCCCTTTCTAGTGAACTGACTATCCAATAAAAAATTCATGTACATGTGAGTTAATGCCTGATCTTATTTGTCCTTATTGTTACATGTGTAGCTGGATATCAGTGTCATAAGTCTCTTTCTGCCAGTGATGTCCTGTGAATCTGTGCTTGTAGTTCTTTGCTGATTGTATCACTTACATCCACTGTCTGTTGCTGTGGGTAATCAACACAAAAAGCACTTTATTTCTATATTTTAGGTGGCAACAACCATTTGAGACAGGTGTTCCAGAAGATATGGTTGTAAATGGAAAGAACATATTGCAGCATACAGCTCACTGGGATCGTGTAACAGCTTTCGTGGAAAGAAAGCAAATGAAGGAATAAGTTGTGGGGAAATCATATTTGAAAATTAGGATTTACAAATTTATTTATAGATAACATCATATTGTTTTAATACTTGACAAAAGCTATGTTGCTCTGTTAACTTGCAAGAACCTGGTTGAGTTATAGGTTTTTACACGTTTATCTGTGCAATATGTAAATTAAAATAAACTACTTTCTTCATATACTACTACAAAGTAATGGTCTTTGCAATGCACCGATGCACAACTGTGATTTCATATATGTAAGTATCTGAGTATGTGGCACTGCCTGTGTATGCAACCCCCCCCCCCCCCAACCGATTATGCTCCCACCCCTCTCCGTCCATCTGTCGCCTCCACCTCGTCCATGTCTGCCCCCTCCCTTCCCTCTATGGTACATTCAGCAGCAAATGTGAATACTGTCTGCTAAATGTGTTGGTAATAGAGTTAGCAGCAAAGTAGTAATAAATTTAAACATCATCCCTGATGTGACATTTTAACTGCATGAACTGCAAAATGTACTATGTGATAACTTTTTTCGTCTCGTAATTTTGTGAGGGCTGCAAGTCAGAAAAAAATTGAGTAACGGTTTGAAATTAAGGATAAAGTTGGTTGCAAGTCACTAAGTACTCCCGTTGGCAAATACTGGATAGCAATCATAGTAGCTACATGCTATGCAACAAATAGTTTGGAAGTATGGATTAAACACATCGAAGATTGTATAAGCACTGTATTCGTTTCTTTCAATTTTATCAAGTAGCACAAATTGATTAACACAAGCATTTTCTCAAAAATGATAAAGTTCTAAAGTGAAAGAGTAAATACTTCCCCTAATTCACGTAAGGTTCTTAAAGTCGGTAAGTATCTTGTACTGTAAACTTTGTAAATAAGGCTTGTCCTTCCTCAGGACTTGAGCTATCTTGTTATCAAGTTTTATGAAATCTGTTCAGCTATTTAGTTATAATAAATTTAAACGTCATGCATGATGTGACCATTTTTCCATCTCAATGTGTATGGCATTTTACTCCTGAACTGTAATAGGTAGGTGGTTCTTACCCACACAGCAATTGTTGCCTGACAGTAAGGGACGTGTGTACCAAATTTGGTTGAAACTGATCCAGTGGTTTAGGAGATGTGGAATATACATATGTGTATACATAAGTTTTTGTAATATGGATGGATTATCTAAAGTTTAAAACTTTAGAGGTTGTAACTTTTCCCCGTCAAATAAATTGATAGGCTCAGCAGAACAAAACTTTGAAACTCTCTGTAACTGTTTCACTAAAATTTTGGATGGTGTAAGAGCTGAAGTGCTAAACCACTTGATTTCACCAACTGTATTAAAGAGAATTTCAAATGACCATTGTTGTTTTTCTGACTACTGTGTAATATGAAAAAAATTAGTATCCTGATAAATTTTTAATTGTAATGTGAAGATAATTGGTTCAAAATTGTTCAAATGGCTCTGAGCACTATGGGACTTAACAAAATAATTGAGAGACTTTCTAATGTAATGAAACAACTGTTTATCCTAAACATGAATACAACAGTAGCGCTGGTCGATTTTGCCAATGTGGCCTCTCTGTCTGTAACAAGTAAGTATACTCACCATTTTTCAGAATTTGTAATAATAATATGGAAGTTACAAAATTCCTCAGTTTGAAAATAACAGTTACAATAAAATTTTTTTGTGTCGTCTCATTCTCACGGTAGGCACATACCGTGGGAAGCAAGGAGGGGATATTGTTTGGTGGCCGGTATCCTCTTCTATAATACAAACTGTGTGCAAGTATTAGTTGGGTTCTTTACTCAAAAGAATAGAAAATTACTCAACTCAAGATAGTCCAGGTGTTGTGGTACAAGCTCTCCATAGTAGTCCACATTAGCCTCGCTGCTGGTGACGTGAAAGTACGCTATATACACTGCTCTGGTCACTAGGTAGAGGCTGAGCTAAGTCAGTTTCTTTTCCAGAAAGGCATTTTCAGTGGAAAACACTATATATACTTTCACTAACGAAATATTAAATGCTCTGAATAACTGGAAGTCACCCGTTGGGATTTTTTGTGATCTCTCAAAGGCTTTTGATTGTGTAAATCATGGAATACTTCCAGATAAGCTCAAGTACTGTGGTATGAATGGGACAGCGCTCAAATAGTTTAAATCATACCTAACTGGAAGAGTGCAGAAAGTTGAAATAAGCAGTTCACATAATATGCAGAAAAACTGGTGGTTCCTCAAACTGGGGAACAATCAAGAATGGGGCGCCGCAAGGTTCGGTCTTGGGTCCTCTGCTGTTCTTAATATATTTAATGACTTTCCATTCTATATTCATGAAGATGCGGAGCTGATACTTCTGCCGATGATACAAGTATAGCTATCGCACGCAACAGACAAGAATTAAGTGGTGAAATTGTAAACGATGTTTTTCAGAAAATCATGGTTCTCTGCAAATGGGGTCTCATTAAACTTTGGCAAAACATAGTACATACAGTTCCACACAGTAAATGGAATGACACCATTAATAAATATAGACTTTCATCGGAAATCTGTAGCTAAGGTAGAATATTTAAAATTTCTAGGTGTATTCATTGATGAGGGGTTGAACTAGAAAACACACACACTGAAGATCTGCTGAAACGTTTGAGTTCAGCTACTTACGCTATTAGGGTCATTGCAAATTTTGGGGATATACATCTTACCACGCCTATTTTCATTCTTTGCTTTTGTATGGCATCATATTCTGGGGTAACTCATAATTGAGTAAAAGAGTGTTCATTGCACAAAAGCGTGTAATCAGAATAATTGTTGGAGCTCATCCAAGATCATCCTGCAGACACTTACTTAAAGAGCTAGAGATCTTCACTGTACGCTTACAATATATAGTGTGTGTGTGTGTGTGTGTGTGTGTGTGTGTGTGTGTGTGTGTGTGTGTGTGTGTGTGTGCGCGCGCACACTTCTGTGTTGGTAGATAAAGATTCTCAATGCATGGGACGGATTTAATAGGTGTGTGCATGTAATTTTTAGCATTGCCGCCAACTGAGAAAGGATTATCTTGTTTGTCCTGAAGATCTACTGCAGATTCACCTTTAATTTTTTCAAAGTTGAATTGTCAGTTAATATCACAGCATGCATGTAATACAAATCCGCTCCCGGGATTGGAATGACTCCTTACCCTCTCCCTTAAAACCCACATCCTTTCGTCTTTCCCTCTCCTTCCCTCTTTCCAGATGAAGCAACCGTTTGTTGCGAAAGCTTGAATTTTGTGCGTATGTTTGTGTTTGTTTGTATGTCTATCGACGTTGGGACCTTGCTTGTACAATTAATAAGAAAAATTAGTTTTTGTTGACACTGAGAAGACCAGAAAAGTTAAAATGAAGAGTTGGAACATATTTTCCATTGACTAGAGAAATTAAGTCATTATTTTTGTTAGATATTTCTGTTGATATTTTGGAGGCTTGCACAGCTTTCCAGTAACAAATGATTTTCTATTTTCTAGCAGATTATATTTTTGTATTTCATGAATATCTCCTCAGTTTACTCTGCCTTTCATGGTTTGACTCAATTTTCTTTCTGTCGACTTCTCTTTGGAATATTTTTGCGGCTTGATAATCTTCACTAAAAAAATTTTACAATTACTTGAAGTGGTCTTCATGAATCATGAACTGTTTTAAATTTTCAACAGGATTTTTTAAGATCTCTGTTCATCATGAAATGCTTCTCTAGTTTACTCAAAAGGTTTTTAAAATCAGTGAAATCGTATGATGATGCAAAGACATCATGAAATTGTGGATTTGTCTTCATGCTTGTAATCTACTGAACAGTGATGTGAAACAGACATTGCTTCCTCACTTCATGTCCATTTCATTTGGCAAATATACTCATCTCCATTTCTTGTATGCTCTTTCATGAAGTATTTAGTTTTTTAAAGGAGAGAATTGTCTGAGTAAAATATAAAGTCTGCAGAATCTCCTACATGTGAATTGACCATCTTTACAATAAATTTGTACATGGGTGTTGAAATTTCCCTTCACTTCCATCTTCCACGTGCCACATACAGCAAGTTCCTTGTTTCACTTTATAGTCAAATATTGTGATATTGTAAGTTCTGCAAACTCACTTGAATCTGTGTTGGCCACAAAGATTTATTGAATTTAATTTTGAATACTTTTTTAAATGTAGAGAGATTAGCATTGTCTCCATAGATAACTGCTATAGTTCTTCCTCCTATAAACTTGTGCGACTTCTGTGTTGGTAGATAACGATTCTCAATGCATGGGACTGATTTAATAGGTGTGTGCATGTAATTTTTAGCATTGCCGCCAACTGAGAAAGGATTATCTTGTTTGTCCTGAAGATCTACTGCAGATTCACCTTTAATTTTTTCAAAGTTGAATTGTCAGTTAATATCACAGCATGCATGTAATACAAACTTTGACACTCAGTTGTTGTCCGTTATTTCAAAAATATAAACAAGGGTTATCCTTTGTCTTTCTTAGGATACTTCTACTGATGTTTTATTTCAACAGTAGGGCCTACGATATATTCATGTTTGCTTGGACAAATCCTCGGTCTTCCAGTAATTAGAAACCATCAATATTCTGCCCTCTTCTGTAAACAATTTTGAATACAGTTTTACGTGGTTGGCTTAATACTTTTTATATACAAGAACTCTTGGTCTGAAATATTTAATGAACTTTATATATGCTTATGTTTGGAAGGATGGTTTTCTTCTTTCCCTTAGTGTTTACATAATATTTGGCGGCCCAGTTTTTGTCATCATTGATACTAGTTGGAACGAAAAGTTGATCACAATCCATGTGACAGTTCTCTTTCAATAGTTGATGCTCAGAAGTAAAAAAAAAAGTTAATGCATTCTGTACTTTTCAGTGGAATCTTGATAGGAGCTCAGTGATTTTAGTCTGCTGTGCATCCTTTTATTGTCACTGTGGTCTCCAAATGAATTGTATTCTTCTTCTGCTGTTGATATATTGGTACACTGAAAGTCGAAATCAGGATCTCCTATTTTGTAATCAGTATTAAAGACTTCTTGGATACTGTTTGGTTGGAAGTGTGTTACTTCATTTCAGTATTTGTCAGTGATATGGCAGAAATTCTTTTCTCAAAAGAATAGAGTTCTGCTCAGTTACGAATTGCAAGTACTGAGCATATTCATAATTGAATAGAAGACAAAATTCCACCCTATCAACCTGCTTAATAAAATTAAAGCAAGCATGCTTAACAAAACTTTCAATGTTTTCATCTTTTTCTTTCATCTTAAGCAGTCAATCTGGTTCTTGATGGTCCTCAGTGTTTTGTCCTTGGAAATTAAAACCATTTTTTCAGCCTCTTTTGTAAGGCGTGGGATTGTTGATATGCGTTACGTCTAAAAATGTGAAGAAAGAAAAATAAAAGGAACGTTTCTGTGCGGCAAGTAACATACTTTTGCCTTCCAATTGTAGACACAAAGTTCAAATGGTGTCTCAGCAAGATTATTTGTAGTATCTAACAGTTCTGGGAACATAGTAGTTCACCGTGATGACAAAGGAGGTTGAAACATAATATGTATGAGTGTAGTTTGGTGCAAATTGCATTATTATCTGAGCTTTGGATCACGAAATTTAAATTTCTGTTAAGCACAGGAATCAAAATTTCCTGTAGCACGCAATGTCTAAAGGCATCCAGTAGAGTCGAACAAATGGGTCCAAAGAAACAACTAAGGAGATGGTCTTTCGTGGTTCACTTCTGTCACGTCTGGTCTCATTCCGTGGAACATTGTTCACAGTTCACTTCAGCTAGTCTCGTTCTCTTGCCTCGATCTCACTTGACTGGTTTTGCTCTTTTTTTGTATAGTCACTCATTTGATTTCAATTTTTTTAAATTATGTACTTTATACAAAAATTAACTTGTATGTAATACATATATATTTTTCTGGTAACATGAAGAGAATTCTACATATCTCTCATTTTGATGGACTGCAGAACAACAATTATCAGAGGAAAGTTGTTTTATGTTGACCAATTAAGCGAGCAGCCATTGCTTTTTATTTCATATGTTCTTTCGTTTGTTTGATTTGGCAACTAGTTTTTAAAATAACTTTAATAATTTTTTTAACTGTAGTGTAAAAATGTTTAATGTAAACTTCCAATTTTCACATTATTTCTAAAAATGAAACATGACACTTAATGAGGCTCTTATTTTTCAAGCTGAGCCAGGTAATTTACTACTTTTAATTCAGTAACTAGGTGTAGAATGTTAGCAACTTGACACTGAAGAATCTGCCTGAAGCAAGATCAACACATTTCCTCTATCAACCTAGATTGGCAGCCAGGGTATTACACATCAAGGATGATGCTGTAGAAAGTATGTATTGGTCTGCCAAAGTAATTATACCTGAGGTGGCCTTTGAAGCGCTGGTAAAGGGGGGGGGGGGGATGGGAAAGGAAGAATCAATGGTGGAATATAGGAGAGAAATTGGTGAAAATGAAAAAGGAGGCTTATAATAAATAGCTCAGCACTTGGCTTGATGAAGTCCATAAAACATACGAAGCTAAATAGAAAGAAGCACAAAGGGCCATTACTAAAGCATAAAATGAGGTGTGCTGAAAGTCAGAGAGGATATAAACAAAAACTTAGATGGTAGTAGGGCAAGCAGAGTGTGAAAGGTGGTGGTGGTTCGAAAAGTGCTGAGATTCCTCTGATAAGCTTAGGAGTGGGTTAAGTATTACCAAGCGCTGCTCACAGAGAAAAGAAACCAATTTATACAAGACATGTTAAACTTGATAGAAGAAGATAAATATCCATGTCCACGACAGATAACCTCGCAAGAAATTTGTAAAGCTGTGAAAAATGGGAAAGCACTGGGGTCAATTGGAATAAAGCTATAAATAATAAAGGGAGCTCCTAGGGTTGTGTATGATATCCTTGCCGAGTTGAATTATTGGCATGATAAATGAACCTGACACTTGATAGCCAAAGTTCCAGGCCTTCCTCCACAAATCCTCTTACAGATGTTTTAAAACTTAGAAAAAAATACTTAAGTCTGACATTCTGCCAGGAAGTACAAATTTTCGATGCACAATTTCATGTACATAAAAAGTACTACGACCATCGTCTGCACATTCGACCGCAACCGTCGCTTGATGGGTTTTCGTGTCATATCAGTAACACCAACTCTCATCACCTGTAATGTCGTTGTTCAAAAAGTTTTAATTACTTTCTCTGTTTTCAAGTCCTGACACACATTCATGCGCTTTTTTATTTATTTATTTTTTTTTTCGTGTGGGAATGCGCGACAAATTTAGTGGCAACATGTCACGTGTGCAAATCCTCACTCAAAATACGCTGGTTACCCTAGGTAAGTGATGGAGTGGGAACTTTTCAAAATATGGTATCTCGTAAATGACTCGCACTAGAATCCTTCAACAAACACCACTGAAACTCCAATTTACTCTACTTTTAGTTTGTTGGTGTCAATGTTCGTTGTTCCATTCAAAAAAAGTGTGTGTTTGTACGAAAAATACACTACCAAGAATTATTACAGACACTCTACGAGCTAACAATACAAGCCTCTGACTAGCAATCCGTTCTGTGGATATCGCACATCAATAGCACTTTCCATTTCTGCAATGTTTGCGGTCCAAGTTTCATATAATTCACTCTGTGTAAATTAAATTTTCTGTGTGCTTCGTATGTTATAACGGTTGAAAAATATCTTGTAAGGGGGCCGGTTGTACAACGCCCGGTTAAGGTTAGCTAACCACGGTATAACTTTGACAGCGCGTTGTACGCATGGAGGTGGAATAAGGGGAGATGCCGCTACAGACTTCCACTGTACGTTGTTTTGAAGCCAGTGGGTGGGGCCTGCCGCCATCTTGGATCCCCCAAAACAAAAGCAGACGAGTGTTTACAATTGCTTCTTGTTCGCTATTTCTGTCATGTGCACGCGATATTTATTTTATATAGTAAATGTTACACCTGTTTTAGTGAACAACACAGCATAAGGAACGCAACTTTAAACGTTTTTCTGGTCTTAAATGCGTATTCGATACAGTAATACGACACGAAAATATGACGGTTCTGTCCTCAGTACTGTAATTCCTTTTTGTTTATACACTTAGAATAACTATGGAAAGCGTGATTTCGTAATCCATTTGAATTCACTTTCATTGTGTTTGTGTCGATGATTGATAAAGCCAGAACTCCAAAAGCAATGATTGATAGTTCAGAAGCACCGATTTGTAATCGTTGCATTTTCAAGTCAAATGCAAATTTTAAATGTCCAAATTTGCAAGAAACTTATCTTATTTCCTTTGAAGTCCCATAGATGTATGCAGGGAAGATATAAACAAGCCAGCTGTCACGTCAACAAAGTGAAAGATTCGTTAAATTACGATGGAAAAGAACGGAATTTAAGATTGTCAGGCCCATTGCAGTTTACACATCTGCATGGTTTTTAAATTGTACCTACCAAGTGACATTCGGTGTGGCAAATAACAGCAATTTACAGGATAACACAACACTGTGATTAATGTCATTATCTAAATTGCCTGGACTTAGATAGGGAGCTTTGCTTTAACAAATATGTAACCCTTTAAGTACTTATAATTTAACCACTGTAACAGGTGTTCCACACATTTTACTGAAGATTTAATTAACTACATGTAGTTACATTACATTTATATTAAATTATCGCATTTTAAAACATTAGTCCCCATTTCCAGGATATTTCTTGCCAGGACTTTTCAGTTACTTGGGAATAACCAAATAATGAAAACCAAGCTCACCTCCAGAGAGCTCTTTGCGTAGGATTGATACGAAATCTAAAGTCAAATCATAGAAATAAAACCATACTGTACAAATTTACAGTGCATCAGAATTTCAAGTACTACATATAAGAAAATAACGCTTAAATATGTCCACTTACGAATGAAATGTGATTTGTTTAAACTTTAGATTGCAATTAGAACGATTAGTACACCCGTAAGCGATGTAGCAGTCATTTTTTTTTATCAAAACACTTTACGACTACACGGAATCAAACCACCAGAAGCGAATGCTTTGGGGTAGCTAACATGGCGGATCTTCACTTGGGTTTGCTTCAAGTTTGCGACGTCATGACAACTCCTCTTGCCGGCCGTGTGGTTCTAGGCGCTCCAGTCCGGAGCTGCTCTTCTGCTACGGTCGCAGGTTCAAATCCTGCCTCGGGCATGGATGTGTGTGATGTCCTTAGGTTAGTTAGGTTTAAGTAGTTCTAAGTTCTAGGGGACTGATGATGACCACAGCAGTTGAGTCCCGTAGTGCTCAGAGCCATTTGAACAACTCCTCTTATTTTTACCTCCATGGTTGTACGATGCCTTTCTATTCTCTGGTTTGTTAACCCTGGAATAGCGATCTCGTTCAGTTAAGTTGGTAACAGTGGGAGAACACTCAGGGTATTTTCGCGCGTTTTTGAAGTTTATTTACGTCTAGTCATCTGCAAAAAGAGCTCGATTAAAATGAGTGAAAAAATGATCGAGAGCCCAAAACTATTCCCTGGAAGATATATTAAAGCTTGTCGATATCGTTCACGATTTCAGAAGCATAATAGAGAACAAGAAAACGCATGCAGTATCATGTAGTGAAAAGGTCAGTCAAAACATTTAACTAAGCTTGTGATGTGTGTATAATGAAATATCTCTTGAAACTGGTTAAATGATTGAGTATTCGTTGTTTGACTAATAAGATATCTTTCCAAATTTCAGAACAAAGCATGGGAGAAAGTATGCGATCTCTATAATTAACGATCATCATCATCATGCAGAACCAGTGATCAGCTGCGACAGAAATATGACACGCTAAAGAAAGAGACCAGAAAATATTGTGCTGCATTAAGGCAGCATAGGCTCCAGATTGGCGGTGGACCTTTTGTCGAACATAAATTTGTAATTGTGTATACAAAAAAACACAATTTAATTAAACTTTCTTCAGATGGCCGCACTAGTCATTTTGATTCTGACGCAACGTTTCTATGTAAGAATATTCCGTCCAATATGGTAGATGATGAATTTTTCGTAGGCAGATAATGTAGTAACTATTTTGAAAGGCAAGCAGCTTTTTGAAATAATGAACGTCATGTCATCTTTTCAGAGACCACCAACAACACAGGCGTCATGGAGTTTAATTTAGAAATTAACATCTGGAATGGAATTTTTTAAATACATTGTGTAATTACTGTGTTATAAAATCTGCAGTGTTTGTTAATCTTGATGATCAGCTGTTTGACCACTGCAGATTTTATAATGATAACACAGTAATTACACAACGTATTTTTCAACCATCCGTGTGTATTACTTTTCTTCCTTCATGATGGTTGAAAAAACCGAATGTACTAGAGAATAAAGTTACAATGTACAGCTGATGGCAAGAAAATGCATTGTTTCAAATACATAACAGCTGTTGACAGCTACCTTATCTCCATCCATCTGGAAGTCATATAAAGTATATACAGATAAACTGAAGGAGAGGTCGAGATGTTTTCAGATGGGCTGGTGTGGATAATACTAATGTTGAGGAACACAACAGCTATGTTCCATAGTTTCCTGATAATATTACTGTGTTCAACGTGGCTTGAGTAAGCGCAAATACACTCCTGGAAATGGAAAAAAGAACACATTGACACCGGTGTGTCAGACCCACCATACTTGCTCCGGACACTGCGAGAGGGCTGTACAAGCAATGATCACATGCACGGCACAGCGGACACACCAGGAACCGCGGTGTTGGCCGTCGAATAGCGCTAGCTGCGCAGCATTTGTGCACCGCCGCCGTCAGTGTCAGCCAGTTTGCCGTGGCATACGGAGCTCCATCGCAGTCTTTAACACTGGTAGCATGCCGCGACAGTGTGGACGTGAACCGTATGTGCAGTTGACGGACTTTGAGCGAGGGCATATAGTGGGCATGCGGGAGGCCGGGTGGACGTACCGACGAATTGCTCAACACGTGGGGCGTGAGGTCTCCACAGTACATCGATGTTGTCGCCAGTGGTCGGCGGAAGGTGCACGTGCCCGTCGACCTGGGACCGGACCGCAGCGATGCACGGATGCACGCCAAGACCGTAGGATCCTACGCAGTGCCGTAGGGGACTGCACCGCCACTTCCCAGAAAATTAGGGACACTGTTGCTCCTGGGGTATCGGCGAGGACCATTCGCAACCGTCTCCATGAAGCTGGGCTACGGTCCCGCACACCGTTAGGCCGTCTTCCGCTCATGCCCCAACATCGTGCAGCCCGCCTCCAGTGGTGTCGCGACAGGCGTGAATGGAGGGACGAATGGAGACGTGTCGTCTTCAGCGATGAGTCGCTTCTGCCTTGGTGCCAATGATGGTCGTATGCGTGTTTGGCGCCGTGCAGGTGAGCGCCACAATCAGGACTGCATACGACCGAGGCACACAGGGCCAACACCCGGCATCATGGTGTGGGGAGCGATCTCCTACACTGGCCGTACACCACTGGTGATCGTCGAGGGGACACTGAATAGTGCACGGTACATCCAAACCGTCATCGAACCCATCGTTCTACCATTCCTAGACCGGCAAGGGAACTTGCTGTTCCAACAGGACAACGCACGTCCGCATGTATCCCGTGCCACCCAACGTGCTCTAGAAGGTGTAAGTCAACTACCCAGCAAGATCTCTGGATCTGTCCCCCATTGAGCATGTTTGGGACTGGATGAAGCGTCGTCTCACGCGGTCTGCACGTCCAGCACGAACGCTGGTCCAACTGAGGCGCCAGGTGGAAATGGCATGGCAAGCCGTTCCACAGGACTACATCCAGCATCTCTACGATCGTCTCCATGGGAGAATAGCAGCCTGCATTGCTGCGAAAGGTGGATATACACTGTACTAGTGCCGACATTGTGGATGCTCTGTTGCCTGTGTCTATGTGCCTGTGGTTCTGTCAGTGTGATCATGTGATGTATCTGACCCCAGGAATGTGTCAATAAAGTTTCCCCTTCCTGGGACAATGAATTCACGGTGTTCTTACTTCAATTTCCAGGAGTGTAGTTCAGACATCAGTGAAGAATGGTGGGATTCAATGTTTTTGCTCTGAAGCAAAAATGGGCCTCTCATCCAAATATATTCACTAAAGGCTGAATTTTTTCTTATTAACTTATAAATAAATAAATAAATAAAAAGTTCTGCGACTGCTATGGTGTTTACAAAAAGGATCATTTCCAATAGAAAACAGTGTATCAATATTGACGTCATGTCTGAAATTGGGACACTAGCGTTTTATCAAAGCGTTTTGCAACATGAGAATTTACAGTTTTTGTTAAAACTGCCATACAAATAGTACCCATAAGTGGTGTGGATTTTCGATTTCGTTAAGTCTATTATGGGACTGTCTTCTAAATAAAACGAGTCAATCCTTTCTACTACTGCAACAACTGTAACACACGCCAGATATGCAAGACTATTTTGGCACGAATAGTCGTTTTAATGTGCCTAATTTAGAGAAATAACACAATGGAATTCATGAAGTACGGAAAGGAAATACATTTTACACAATTTAACAATATTATCTTAGAAAACAGAGAAATAGTTTCACCTGTCCACCCTATGTTCCCAGTTTCTGATGTACAAGATTGAAAAGACGAAGCACGGCTTCCTTTGACAAGCGAAATCTGCATATAAATTCTGAGTCGTCGAATTCATCAAAATAATTCGGGCGGTGTCTCACTTTCTGCTCCTTCCTCATTGTTATGAACACTTCAGCCAAAAAATCGTCACCGCTGTCTGAATCTATGGGTGTTCCTGCACTCTTTAAAACTTATTCCGTGGTTAAGCTCGCTAACCGGCCAGAAATCACCGCCTAAGCCATCCCCGAGTTTATTCTCAGGTTAGGCGTTAGCCCGGGTTCGTACAAGGCGTTTCTCGCCCTATTCCGGGGTTAGAGCTTAACCGGCTGCTAACTGGGTGTTGTACAACCGCCCCAAGGTGCGCAGTTACTGCGAAAAACAGTTCAGGAAAGCCAAAACAGGGTAATATCATTTGATCATATTCTGTCATCAATGAGTGATGCTGTACTGCAACTTAGCGGGACCACGAAATGTTACGAAGCGATACTAGTTTCATGTATTTTGCTGTTTTCGTATTATAATGCCATTTTAAGGCAACTCTTAGTACGATTTGTTTTACTCACATGTCAGTTAATAACATAGCGATAGTAAAAACCTTCAGGACAACGTAAGGTGAAAGAAAATATCGTGTGTTCATCACAAAGCAATGAATAGGCTAAGAGCTGTGGGCCGATGGTAGTTTCACGTCCTGCTAATACCTGTTTTCCGTCTTCATATTTGTAATAGATTCTGGGACTTTGTTGATATTGTAGTATGAATATGTTCTGAAATATTAGATTTGTGCTCTCTTAGGAATGAACTAATAAACGTGAAACTGCAAAGGCTTTTAAGAATATTTGGTTGTTGCGAGTTATGAAGGTGCAGTTAAGCCAGAAGCTAAGAGGACAGTTAACAGTTTACATGCCAGTGGACCTCTTTTCATCTAACTCAACAGGTGGCACAGAGCACACCTAACTGACTTTCTTTCTTACTTTCCTTTCTTTCTTACTTTCCTTTCTTTCTTACTTTCCTTTCTTTCTTACTTTCCTTTCTTTCTTACTTTCCTTTCTTTCTTACTTTCCTTTCTTTCTTACTTTCCTTTCTTTCTTACTTTCCTTTCTTTCTTACTTTCCTTTCTTTCTTACTTTCCTTTCTTTCTTACTTTCCTTTCTTTCTTACTTTCCTTTCTTTCTTACTTTCCTTTCTTTCTTACTTTCCTTTCTTTCTTACTTTCCTTTCTTTCTTACTTTCCTTTCTTTCTTACTTTCCTTTCTTTCTTACTTTCCTTTCTTTCTTACTTTCCTTTCTTTCTTACTTTCCTTTCCCTTCCTTCCTTCCTTCCTTCCTTCGCTTTCCTTCCCTTTCTTCTGATTTCAAAAATGTTAGCCAATGAGCAACGAATTATGACATCTGCGAGATGCAGATGTGATGTTTAATGGAGATATAATAATGGTGCACAGTGCTACAGACATAAGCCAGATTCACGCACGAATCTAATGTGGCGTCACAGCTTGTAGCTTGGTGTAGTGGCATCGTGAGCTACCGTTCACACAGGACGCCACAAATTCTACGTGGTTGCACAGCTTGCAATGCGACATCAACTGAAATGATACGCGCGGGTATGAACGTTATATTGCCTTAGCGCTGCGACGAGTTAAATAAAAGGACGACGAAATCCGAATGCCGGATCTGAAAATAGATTCCGCATGGGAATAAATCAGGGGGGGGGGGGGGGGGAACAAAAAGGCATTTATAAAAGAAATAATTCTCATAGATTTAAATGCTGTCTGCAGTGACAACATAACAGCTGACATGTAAATATAATTTGCAGACACGCAAATTTTCCAGGATTTTACACTCTATTTATTCGTTGATATAGGTATTTTGAGTAACTAAATTTTGGTTTAACAGCTGCGACATGACACACTACAGCTTTTTCCTCCATATAATTCACAATTTACCCAATGTCTGGCTTTACAAATTACGAAGTTTTTGTGACTCGCTTTTCTGGCTACATGTTCTCTCTCTCTCTCTCTCTCTCTCTCTCTCTCTCTAAAAAATGTATCACTCAAATATTGGTTTATACTTTCCATTTTTTACAGAAACAAAATAAAACACGCGAAAATCGAATGGAGTAAAATAGCAATTACTACACGATAACTGCGACAGAATGCTCGTGTTTCGAAACACTGCCACCAGGGCGCAGTGGTAGTAGGAAAGTGGCGCAACAAAGTATATTCAAGCTGAACTTCTTGTGGCGTGACAAAAGTTGTGTGGCTGAAGTTGCGCCACTAAAAACTGGGAGCTCCAACTGGCAACTGCAATGGTTTTCTTGGGCGTATAAATGCAGCTACATGCTGTACATTACTTTAATGGGGGAAACCACATCAGGAGGCAGTTGGACACTGATTTTTTGGGTGGGAAGAATTAATTAGAATTTAATCAAATTTTGACATTTAATTTATACAGTATTTCGAACAGTTTTTGTGATTTTTTTTAAATAATTTCAGCTAAAAATAAGTTATGCTGTGCTGTCTGCTGAAGGTTGTGAGTGTAGTTCTCCAATTGTGTGCAGTGTACCCATTCCAATTTTCATCTGAAATCGAAAAGGTTTTGATTTTACATTAATAACTTATTTTCTATGAATACGAACCTCCACACAGGTGAACATAATGAAAATTAAAAATTTTGCTGTAGTTGGAACAATTTACTTCGATTTTCACCTCTAATTATGCAAAGAAAAGTACCCTTAAATCGTATCATCTGACAAGTTGATTTATATAATACGTAATTTTATAAAGAATCATACTATAAATTTTCATAATGATCGCTTCTATACTTTGAGTTAGACTGCACGCAAATGTGATGTCATTTCGAGAAAAACGCATTCGAAAAATACATTCTAGCAAACTGGAAATTCAAGGAAATTAACAATAACATAAAATTCTTACCGATTAATCTGAGATTCCAGCTCCATATAGTAATCCTTCTTCTTCATAGCCGGCCGAAGTAGCCGAGCAGTTCTAGGCACTGCAGTCTGGAACCGCAAGACCGCTATGGTCGCAGGTTCGAATCCTGCCTCGGGCATGGATATGTGTGATGTCCTTAGGTTAGTTAGGTTTAACTAGTTCTAAGTTCTAGGGGATTAATGACCTCAGAAGTTGAGTCCCATAGTGCTCAGAGCCATGAGGCTGGTGCTATGGGGAGGTGCGATGGGGAGGTTCCCTTGTAAGTACTGTTGTGTATGTGCTAAATGTTTTGACTAGAAAATTTAATAGTGCTATTGTGAATAATAAAAATCCAGAAAGAAATTTTAAGACTTTTTCTAGTCTTAAATCCATATTTGATCCTGCACTAAGACACATTTCGCTTTGTTAATGTAACTTTCTTTTCATTATAAGTGTCGAATAACAAGGAAGAGAAGTATGTGATACGATAAGTTTACTTCCACAATCCAGCATTTTCCTTAATATGGTTTACCAAAGCTGATGCTCAGTTTATGCCCTCTTGCCAAAAGTGGTGAGATCTTATTTCGCTTTATTTGGCCAGTTTCCAATCTTCCCTTCTCACAGAGTTCATCCAGGGAGCTTTTCGAGATGAACTGATTTTAAGTCTAAAGCCAAGTGACAAAAACAAAACTGCTACATTAAAACGACACAGCGCAGCCAAATTTCATGTATATAAAAGAAAATAACGCTTGGAAAAAGTCCACTCACTATTGAAATGTAATTAATTTGCACTTTAGACTATAACGAGCATTATTAGTACACCAGTAAATGCTGCAAGCAGGCATTTTCAATCAACACATTTCCCCAAAGAGCCAATGTTTGGGTGACTACCATGGTGGATGTCAGCTTAAACTTTTTGACATATCTACAATATTCCTTATTATATCTTCATGGATCTCTAATATCCAGGCCACTGAACAAGACTGTTCCTGCAACAAAACACAGGAAGTGACATAATACACAATCGTTAGCACATCAAGTTGAAGGTATTGTGGGTATTTGGGTATTATCTTCGAAAATGAAATTTTTGGCGGTTATCAAGGTCTGTGTTCGTTACTGTTTTCATCAAGATTCCTACATGTTGCACCAAACTGTTGTACCAACTCAGCAAAAGGCATCAAGCTATACAGAATTTTAAATGAGGAAAACAGGAACGCGAAATGGTTGCAAATTTGTTCTAAAGAGAAATGGAATTGCGCTGTACAAGTAAAGCTATGAGAGATACGTTGTTCAAATAAATGACTGCAACTAGAATATCGTACTTTTCTATAGAATACAAATACATAAGATTTAATTAAGCTACATTCTCAACTCGAAATTAAGAGAGATTATGGGTGTTTCCAGCTTTTTCGCAGCCTTGCTTTCGAACAAATGGTGTTAAATTTGCTGAAAATAAAATTTTAACTTCCATGAAGTTAAATTATATAACTACAGGAACTTAACAGTAAATGTGTTGTCATGTAGAGCATAGTACAAAATTTCACTGCTGTATCTTCAAAAGTGTGAATAAGCTGCACCTTTTAAATAATATGTGTTTTCAATGAGTGTCCTCACTTAAGAGAACTCTTTGAAATGTCACATACTTTTTTTCATCATGGTGTTGTGTAATCTGTTCGAAATGCTCACTCCAAAGTCATTTCTACTCTATGGAATCGACCATGGAGGTATAATCTGAGTTGTTGTGTCACAAACCTGAAGGTGACATCTGCCATGCCAGTTGTTTTGAACATTAGATTCTGGTGGAAGTGTTTTGATCAAAAATGCCGGACTGCGTCGTTTATGAATGAACTAATTGTTCTAATTATAGTCTAAACTGTGAAGGTCTCACATTTCTTTCTTAAGAGAGGACATTCATAAAACTGACCGAAAATATAATGGACTAGAAGAACTCAAAATTTCAGTAATTAAATCGCATCTGAAGTACCTGAAAAACAACTGTGTGATGCGACTTTCATGCCACACTCGCTTTTTGAAGCAACACTTTAATACTAGCTCAGTGAACAATAATTCCAAGGACTACCTTCAAGCATTCTATGGCTATCTAGTTGCTGTGATAATATCCTTTGGTTCTATAAATGGTGCATTACTCTTTCCTTCATCTTAGGAATAATAACAAACCAGCTGCTTTGTTTATGAAGAAGAAATTCCTGTTTTGGCTTACGCTACTGATGGATTTCATCCAGAATTGCAACTTATGATGGAGCTCTTGTTTTTAATAGGGGGAATGTAGGGAAGCTGAAGGTATTAGTTCTTGAAGTTATTTTTGTTCTGCCATTGTAACCACAAAAATGCGTGATCTTTTTTTACCTCAATAAAGCAAAACGTTTCTGGTGAAAAAAATCACGCATTTTTGTAGTTGCAATGACAGAAAAAAAATACCATGAAGAATTTTAAACAACTATGGCCACACAAATAAAGAATTTGAAGGTATTAGAGAGAATGTGCTTTAAGATAGGAAATTTCACTCAAGACATATTGAAAAAAAACATTTACAGCGCCACTCTGTAGCTAAAACGTAGATGAGATCTGGTAAGGCAAAGAAAACAGAAAATAAGAAATCAAAACAGAGGTCTTGAAGGGAAAGAGGATCCTGAGTACAAATTGGCGTCCGTCTGAAGAGCTGACCTAAGAAAAAATTACATATTGCATTTCCAGAAAATTAACTTTTTAGTGTTTACATACCTTTTCCTCCTAATATATGGTTACAATTATGAAATTTTGTACACTTATTTCTACAAATCCACTAAATGTTGTTTACAATTGACTCCATCCGAACAGACCTCGGAAGGCCAGATGGCACCAACTGGCCGCTGTGTCATCCAAGAGTGCTCGACAGACCTGGCCAGACAGCCATTCAAATTCTAGCCAAATCTGATATTGCTTAACCTCTGTGATCTGATGGGAACCACCATTACTGATGCCACAAGACCATTGGCTGTTATATTATACTCACTAATTATTAAAATTCTCCTGTTTGATACATTAAAAAAACCTCAATGAGATTAAGCTGCTAAAATTTTGTAGAAATCTATTGAATGGTGTGAGGAAAAGGTACTTATATTATTTACTGAAAATAAAATTTTTAAATCCTATAAAAAAGATAATTATATATAATCCAAACAACATAACAGTAAATATATTAATTTCATGTGAAGCATGGTACAAAATTTAAGTACCATATCTTGAAAATTGTGGATTTGATGCATATTAACATAGTTTGTGTTTTTCATGAACATCCTCCCTTAAGTGGACTCATTTAAGCATCACACACTTCTCTTATTGGTTATCCGAAATATATAACAAAAACGACGCGAAATACATCTTATTACTGAATCAAATATGGAATCGACCATACAGTAGAAATATTTCTGGAGTGAGCATTCAGAGTCACAGGCCAATATTGTGTTGTCAACATACGTTGGTACCATGTTTATGTGGTTTTGGAATAGTGTTGGTTTGCCTGTAAAGTTTCCAGTACATTTAGAATATCATTACATCACTAGTACAGACTGATTCCCTTCGTAAGTGATGATATTTGGTACAGGCATGTTTTAGACACCATAAAAATTTGTATTCGATACCCAGAAAAACTAGCTTCTTCACTTTGAATATAAAAAATCAGACCCATTTTTTTGTTTTTCAGACAAGTTTCATAGCTCAATTTACCTGTTTTTTTTTATTTGCGTTACAGTCAGCGCTAATTTTCAGATTGATATGGCATCATTTTCCTGTTGCCGAAGCTGTCCTAATAATCTATAGCTTTGTAGGCGTTGTAAAACGAGTAGATGGTAGCACACTGCCTTTGAAAGTGTCCTGGAAAACATAGTTTGGCAAATTTTAGTGACTATACCATCCATTACATTATATTTGTGTATTTACTTTTCTCTTTTTTTATGGTCTCGCATAAGCTGACTGGTAACTGTTCGACACTTTTTAGCGCAATTTTTGTATAAGCTGCCATTAAATTATGGAATAAGTAATGTATACCATTATACACACCTCAAAAAAAAAAATCTTCCATCACCTCGGTCCCGAGAGTTGCGGAACATGAACCGAAAATTGGAATAGAGATCATCATAAACATTTTCGCCCTTTTTATTGCTCATGAAAACCACACATTGCATGTTGTACCACCATACAGCGAGACCTTCGGAGGTGATGGTCCAGATTGCTGTACACACTGGTACCTCTAATATCCTGTAGCGCGTCCTCTTGCATTGATGCATCCTGTATTCGTCGTGTCATACTATCCACAAGTTCATCAAGGCACTGTTGATTCAGATTGTCCCACTCGCTAATGGCGATTCGATGTAGAACCTTCAGAGTGGCTGGTGGGTCATGTCATCCATAAACAGCCCTTTTCAATCTATAGCAGGCATGTTCGATAGGATTCATTATCCTGAAGGAAGTCATTCACAAGATGTGCTTGAGGGGGCCTGAATTGTCGTCCATGAAGACGAATGCCACGCCAATAAGCTGCCGATAGGGTCGCACTATCGGTCGGAGGAGAGCATTCACGTATCGTACAGCCATTACGGCAGCCACCAGCAGCGTACGTTGGTCCCACATAATGCCACCCGAAAACAGCAGGGAACCTCCACCTTGCTGCACTTGCTGGACAGTGTGTCTAAGGTATTCAGCCTGACCGGGTTGCCTCCAAACACATCTCCGAAGATTGTCTTGTTGAAGGCACATGTGACACTCATCAGTGGAGAGAACGTGATGCCAATACTGAGCTGTCCATTCGGCATGTTGTTGGACCCTTCTCTACCGCACTGCATGGTGTCGTGGTTGCAAAGATGGACCTCGCCATGGACATCGGGAGTGAAGTAGGGCATAATGCAGCCTATTGTGCACAGTTTGAGTCGTAACACGATGTTCTGTGGCTTCACAAAACGCATTATTCAACAATGTGGCGTTGCTGTCAGGGATTATCCGAGCCATAATCTGTAGGTATCTACATCCACATCCATACCCCGCAAGCCACCTGACGGTGTGTGGCGGAGGGTACCTTCAGTACCTCTATCGGTTCTCCCTTCTATTCCAGTCTCGTATTGTTCGTGGAAAGAAGGATTGTCGGTATGCCTCTGTGTGGGCTCTAATCTCTCTGATTTTATCCTCATGGTCTCTTTGCGAGATATACGTAGGAGGGAGCAATATACTGCTTGACTCTTCGGTGAAGGTATGTTCTCGAAACTTTGACAAAAGCCCGTACCGAGCTACTGAGGGTCTCTCCTGCAGAGTCTTCCACTGGAGTTTATCTATCATCTCCGTAACGCTTTCGCGATTACCAAATGATCCTGTAACGAAGCGCGCTGCTCTCCGTTGGATCTTCTCTATGTCTTGTATCAACCCTATCTGGTACGGATCCCACACTGCTGAGCAATATTCAAGCAGTGGGCGAACAAGCGTACTGCAACCTACTTCCTTTGTTTTCGGATTGCATTTCCTTAGGATTCTTCCAATGAATCTCATTCTGGCATCTGCTTTACCAACAATCAACATTATATGATCATTCCATTTTAAATCACTCCTAATGCGTACTCCCAGATAATTTATGGTATTAACTGCTTCCAGTTGCTGACCTGCTATTTTGTAGTTAAATGATAAAGGATCTATCTTTCTTTGTATTCGCAGCACATTACACTTGTCTACATTGAGATTCAGTTGCCATTCCCTGCACCATGCGTCAATTCGCTGCAGATCCTCCTGCATTTCAGTACAATTTTCCATTGTTACAACCTCTTGATACACCACAGCATCATCTGCAAAAAGCCTCAGTGAACCTCCGATGTCATCGACCAGGTCATTTATGTATATTGCGAACAGCAACGGTCCTATGACACTCCCCTGCGGCACACCTGAAATTACTCTTACTTCGGAAGACTTCTCTCCATTGAGAATAACATGCTGCGTCCTGTTATCTAGGAACTCCTCAATCCAATCACACAATTGGTCTGATAGTCCATATGCTCTTACTTTGTTCAATAAACGACTGTGGGGAACTGTATCGAACGCCTTGCGGAAGTCAAGAAACACGGCATCTACCTGGGAACCCGTGTCTATGGCCCTCTGAGTCTCGTGGACGAATAGCGCGAGCTGGGTTTCACATGACCGTCTTTTTCGAAACCCATGCTGATTCCTACAGAGTAGATTTCTAGTCTCCAGAAAAGTCATTATACTCGAACACAATACGTGTTCCAAAATTCTACAACTGATCGACGTTAGAGATATAGGTCTATAGTTCTGCACATCTGTTCGACGTCCCTTCTTGAAAACGGGGATGACCTGTGCCCTTTTCCAATCCTTTGGAACGCTACGCTCTTCTAGAGACCTACGGTACACCGCTGCAAGAAGGGGGGCAAGTTCCTTCGCGTACTCTGTGTAAAATTGAACTGGTATCCCATCAGGTCCAGAGGCCTTTCCTCTTTTGAGCGATTTTAATTGTTTCTCTATCCCTCTGTCGTCTATTTCGATATCTACCATTTTGTCATCTGTGCGACAATCTAGAGAAGGAACTACAGTGCAATCTTCCTCTGTGAAACAACTTTGGAAAAAGACATTTAGTATCTCGGCCTTTAGTCTGTCATCCTCTGTTTCAGTACCATTTTGGTCACAGAGTGTCTGGACATTTTGTTTTGATCCACCTACCGCTTTGACATAAGACCAAAATTTCTTAGGATTTTCTGCCAAGTCAGTACATAGAATTTTACTTTCGAATTCATTGAACGCCTCTCGCATAGCTCTCTTCACACTACATTTCGCTTCGCGTAATTTTTGTTTGTCTGCAAGGCTTTGGCTATGTTTATGTTTGCTGTGAAGTTCCCTTTGCTTCCGCAGCAGTTTTCTAACTCGGTTGTTGAACCACGGTGGCTCTTTTCCATCTCTTACGATCTTGCTTGGCACATACTCATCTAACGCATATTGTACGATGGTTTTGAACTTTGTCCATTGATCCTCAACACTATCAGTACTTGAGACAAAACTTTTGTGTTGAGCCAACAGGTACTCTGAAATCTGCTTTTTGTCACTTTTTCTAAACAGAAAAATCTCCCTACCCTTTTTAATATTCCTATTTACGGCTGAAATCATCGATGCCGTAACCGCTTTATGATCACTGATTCCCTGTTCTGTGTTAACTTTTTCAAATAGTTCGGGTCTGTTTGTCACCAGAAGGTCTAATATGTTATCGCCACGAGTCGGTTCTCTGTTTAACTGCTCAAGGTAGTTTTCAGATAAAGCACTTAAAAAAATTTCACTGGATTCTTTGTCCCTGCCACCCGTTATGAACGTCTGAGTCTCCCAGTCTATATCGGGCAAATTAAAATCTCCACCCAGAACTATAACATGGTGGGGAAATCTACTCGAAATATTTTCCAAATTATCCTTCAGGTGCTCAGCCACAACAGCTGCTGAGCCAGGGGGCCTATAGAGACATCAAATTACCATGTCTGAGCCTGCTTTAACCGCGACCTTCACCCAAATCATTTCACATTTCGGATCTCCGTCAATTTCCTTCGATACTATTGCACTTCTTACCGCTATAAACACGCCTCCCCCTTCACTGTTCAGCCTGTCTCTGCAGTATACATTCCAATATGAGTTTAGGATTTCATTACTGTTTACGTCTGGTTTCAGCCAACTTTCTGTCCCTAGTACTATATGGGCGTTGTGATCGTTTATTAATGAGAGCAGTTCTGGGACCTTTCTATAGACGCTCCTGCAGTTTACTATTAGCACATTAATATTGTTATTCCCTGTTGCATTTTGCCTACTCCTATCTTGCCGCGTCTCAGGAGGCGTCTTGTCGGGCCTAGGGAGGGGATTCTCTAACCTAAAAAACCCCCATGTGCACTCCACACGTACTCTGCTACCCTTGTAGCCGTTTCCGGCGTGTAGTGCACGCCTGACCTATTCAAGGGGACCCTACATTTCTCCACCCGATAGCAGAGGTCGAGAAATTTGCACCCCAGATCTCCGCAGAATCGTCTGAGCCTCTGGTTTAAGCCTTCCACTCGGCTCCAAACCAGAGGACCGCGATCGGTTCTGGGAACGATACTACAAATAGTTAGCTCTGATTCCACCCCGCGAGCGAGGCTTTCCGCCTTCACCAATTCCGCCAACCGCCTGTACGAACTGAGGATGACCTCTGAACCCAGACAGCAGGAGTCATTGGTGCCGACATGAGCAACAATTTGCAGTCGGGTGCACCCAGTGCTCTCTATCGCCGCCGGTAGGGCCTCCTCCACATCTCGGATGAGACCCCCCGGCAAGCAGACAGAGTGAACACTGGCCTTCTTCCCCGACCTTCTCGCTATTTCCCTAAGGGGCTCCATCACCCGCCTAACGTTGGAGCTCCCAATAACTAATAAACCCCTCCCCCCGTGTGCCTGCTCGGACCTTGCTGAAGGAGCAGCCACATGTCCCCTCACAGGCAGAGCGGGCGATGCCACACGGCCAGCCTCCACATTGACCTTCCGCCTCGTGCGCCGCGAACGCCGCTGAACCCGCCACTCCCCTTGGGGAGAGGGTGGCCCAACCGCGCCCGGTACCCGCGAAGATGTCTCGACAGCAGGGACAGTGGGTGAAGCATGTAACACCTGGGGTGTACCTTGCGACGCACCAGACTCCCCACTGCCGCTACACTCCGAGGCAGCAGCCTGAAGACGGCTGACCGCGGCCATCAACACGCTCAGCTGTTCGCGAACAGTGGCCAGCTCCTCCTGCGTCCATACACAGCAGTCGCACATCCTATCCATCCTAAGGAAACAATTTACTGAAGGGAGTTAATGAACCTTTAACTAGACTGCTAATTCACTAAAGGCGGCTGCTTATTCACTAAACTGTGGTTGCTAGCCACTTCTTGTAGAAAACAATGAAAATAGCACTACCTGTCTCTGGACTGTATTGAAAACAAACTCTAGCACTACTGGCACTATGGTTGACTACAGGGACTCTCTCTTACTGTATTCAAAACAAACACGAAATCTATGGAACACTATTAAGAGCACTCGAAAATTAAAGCTTCCTAAAAGCAAATACACACGGAAGAAGAAGTGACAAGTAAGAAAATACAGTTAATACTTAAATTAAGGTAGCTCGCTGCACAGCAGACGTGAAGCAGACAGCAGTTACGACGACACTGACACTACTGGCACTATGGCTGACTAAAGGGACTCTCTCTGACTGTATTCAAAACAAACACGAAATCTATGGAACACTATTAAGAGCACTCGAAAATTAAAGCTTCCTAAAAGCAAATACACACGGAAGAAGAAGTGACAAGTAAGAAAATACAGTTAATACTTAAATTAAGGTAGCTCGCTGCACAGCAGACGTGAAGCAGGCGGCAGTTACGACGACACTGACACTATTGGCACTATGGCTGACTAAAGGGACTCTCTCTGACTGTATTCAAAACAAACACGAAATCTATGGAACACTATTAAGAGCACTCGAAAATTAAAGCTTCTTAAAAGCAAATACACACGGAAGAAGAAGTGACAAGTAAGAAAATACAGTTAATACTTAAATTAAGGTAGCTCGCTGCACAGCAGACGTGAAGCAGACAGCAGTTACGACGACACTGACACTACAGGTAGCGGTCATCCACTGCAACAGATGCAGCGAGTTATGTCATCGACAGTTCCTGTCTCTCTCTATCTCCTCCACATCTGAACAACATCGGTTTGGTTCACTCCGAGACGCCTGGACACTTCCCTTGTTGAGAGCCTTTTCTGGCACAAAGTAAGGACGCGGACGCGATCGAACCGCGGTATTGACCGTACAGGCATGGTTAAACTACAGACAACATGAGCCGTGTACCTCCTTCCTGGTGGAATGACAGGAACTGATCGGCTGTCGGACCCCCTTTGTCTAATAGGTACTACTCATGCAGAGTAGTTTACATCTTTGGGCGGGTATAGTGACATCTCAGAACGGTGAAAGGGACTATGTCTGTGATACAAAATCCACAGTCAACGTCTGCAGGAGTTTGGGGAAGCGGGAATGCAAAACCTTTTTTTGATGCATGTATAGAGGCAAGTTGCAGTTTGACACTGTTACCAAAAATCTTGAATGTTTCTTGACCTATTTACTTCAGATGTTTACACAATACTCGTATGAAAGTTCAGATAGAGTACACATTTTTAATGTATATCGTACATAATAGCGAAGTGTTTTTAGCAAAAATCTCGAAAACTTTCTGACGATTTTAATTTCTTTGTTACATAAATGTCACAAAAATTAGGACAGGAATAGGGTGTACATTTTTGAATATACAGAGTGGTGCACATAATACCGGCCCAAACTGGACTACGACGTGTGAGTAGCATTACTAGCTTGTCAGTCTCTTTGCTACCTTCAAACAGCAGCAATTTATTATTATTTCTTTTCTCTTAGTTTTAGCTTGTTTTGCTTCTTGTTTGGCAGAGACTAATCGTACCCCTTTTGATTTTTCTGAAGGTGACTCTGAGTTAGTTTCAGGCTTTAATATCAAATATGGTGCAGGTGGTTTTACTTTAATTTTTTTAGCTCAGTATACTAGAATGGGTTTTATAAGAATACTGTTAGCTTTAATTTCTTTAGGAGGTGATTTTTATTCTTTTATATTTTTTATTAACCTTGCTATTATATCTTTTGGTTTTATTTGGGTTAGAGGTACTTTATCATGGTTCCGTTATGAAAAGTTGATATACTTAGCTTGAAAAAGTTTTTTACATTTATCTTTAATTTTTTTTTATTTTCTTTGTTGGTTTAGATTTTATTTAGCTCATTTATTAGTGAAATTTTTTAAGAAAAGTTAATAGAAGAGTTAAACTTCTAGTTTTATGTTTTCAAAACGTATGCTTTTCCTAAGATAATTAACATATTTATTAGTTAATTAGCTTATCTCATGCATTTGCAACATGGACATTAATTAAGAAGTTTGTAATGTAGATAATTGTTAAGATTTGTCCTGTTATGATATAAGGTTCTTCAACTGGTCGTTTACCAATTCATGTTAATAAACATACAACAACTGCTCTAATTCAGAACAGGATCTGATTGATATAATAAAATTGGATACTCGGAATGGTGTTTTGTTATAGAATGGTAAAATTATTAAGATTCTAATTGATAAGAATAGTGCAATAACACCTCCTAACTTCTTAGGAATTGATCGTAGAATTGCATATGCAAATGGGAAATATCATTCTGGTGTTGCTAATGGATTGGTGGGTACAAAATTATCTGGGTCTCCTAGAATTTAGGGGTTAATTAAACATAATATAATTAATAACGATGTTATTATTTCAGATGTGATAGAATCCTTGAAAGTGAAGTATGGGTGAAATGGAATTTTTTTGATATCCTTGTTTAGCCCTAATGGGTTATTAGATCCTGTTTTATCGAGGAAGAATAAGTGAATTGCTGCCATAGATGCAATAATAAATGATAATACAAAATGAAATGTAAAGAATCGATTTAATGTTGCGTTACCAACAGCAAATTCTCCTCTCACTCATTGAATTAAATCTGTTCCTAAGTATGAAATTGCTGATTATAAATTAGTAATTACTGTTGCACCTCAGAATGATATTTCGCCTCTAGGTAAAACGTATTCTATAAATGCAGTTGCTATAACTCTGAATTGTAACACTTCTGTCACTAAATGTAACTGGGTTTTCCATTTTGATGCTAGTCAATTGCCAGGATGAGCATTACTGCAAAGGGCATTTGATTCTAAAGCATTCTGTCAGGGTGAAAATACTAAATTAATTACTTTTTCTCTCTTAACAACATGTGGGCAGGGTGGGTTCTTCCTTGGCTCGGGTATGAGGTAGAATGAAACAGTATTTTTACATAAGATAACTTTTATTGAAGATTTGTACAACTGTTTCCTTACTCGATGTTCTGGCTCGGAGAACGGCAACTGTGTCGTTTGCGAAGCCTTATGCTGTGGCAGCGGCGGCGGCGGCGTCTGATTACGCGTGGCAGTGTGTATCTCGTAATACCATCTCGCCCAGTTGACTGGAGATGCGCAGTGCGAGGCGGCCCGTTTAATTATTGCGAGCGAAGTCGTGCATCGGATGGTGATACCTTGGATGTGGCGTCCCAGTGTTTCTCTTCTCTAAGTGGCCGCGTGTGTTGTGCGTCAGCCAGCGGAGTGGCGCAGTGGGGGAAGGCTGACGGCTGAATCGGCAGTGTCTGCTTATGTGGGGAGGGCGATGGCTTCTTCTGAACTTGCTGACTTCACGGTCATTGTCTCTTTCTGCTCTGCTGTTCTGCCCGCTGTTTGCCAGTGTGTAATTCTTCTAAACTAAACTAAGTTTTTCATTTATTTTATAATTTCTACTTCACTTTGATTTCACTAATTTATTTACTTATCTTAAGTACCACTCAACAGAATACAATTACTGTATCAATTATCCAGGTGTGTGTGTGTGTATATATATATAAGATCGATAGTAAATTACTCGTCCTACATGCAAATAAAAAATATAGATGCTCCATTTGCATGTAAAGTTCGAATAATTCAACCGTTATTTACGTCCCAGCAGATGTGTACTACACTACTGAATGCTATTTCAATATTTGATATATAATGTATAGCTAAAAATAGTCCAGTTACGATTTGAATTACCAAACACAATCCTAGTAGGAACCCAAAATTTCATTAAAATGAAATATTCGTTGGTGCAGGTAAATCAACTACGGAGTTGTTAATACTTTTAATTAAAGGATGTCTTAATTGTAAGGGTTTATTCATTAGTAAATTATCTTATTTTACGAATAGGCCCCTAGTTAATATTAGTAATTTTAACTACTGCATATAGTGCTAAAAATAAATAATATATTTTTATTATTGTATAAATGCTTGTTGGTCTATTATATAATTTTTCTAACGATATTGTTATTTCTTGGTAATTGATTGAATTATCAATATTTATAGTTCGGTATTTTTGAAGAAGTCTATAAATATTGTTATGTCTAGGATAATTAATGTTGATATAATAAAGTCCCATATTGTTAAGGTGATAATTGATTTAGGTTGAAATATTTTGTTTGATGCAATTATTGTAATATAAGGAAATAGAATTAATATCCCACCAAGAAATGTTAAGAATAAAATATATGATAGTCAAAAGCTTTCCACTATTGTTCCTGTTATTAATCCAACTAAGAAAGTTTGAAGGATAATGAAAAGTATTATTGATATTGGGAGTCTTAATTTAATAAAATTAATATTTATTACATTTGATAGTGATATAATTATTATTTTAATCATTTCAGGGTTTAGTTTATTTAAAAATATCGGTTTTGGGGACTGACGATGGAAGCTTTCTACCTCCAAAGTTTTAAAAGTGAAGGCTAGACTTATTTCCGGTTTACAAGACTGGTTTTTTTTACCATTAAAACTATTGTTTATTTCTCTGTTTTTCCTTCTTTGTGGTGTAAATGTTTTTTCTTCTAAACGTAAGCATTTGTTAATGGTTCTTCTGAGATTGGAGTATATTGTTCTTTCTTTATTTATATTAATTATTGTTTTTCTTATTGAATTAGATTACGTTTATTTCTTTTCTGTAATTTTTTTAGTTTTTTTATATTTGTGAAGGTGCTTTGTTTCTTTCTATTTCGGTTTCAATAATTCGGTCTCATGGTAACGATTTTTTAATTCTTTTGGTTTATCTTTATGCTTAATTATTTATTTATAACTATTTCTTGATCCCTCTTTGTTTATTAAATAATTGTTGGTGCTTGGTTCATTCTTTAATGTTTTTGTCGAGTTTTGTTTTTATAATTTGTGTATATTCATATGCTGATTTAAATATAATTACATATAATTTTGGTATTGATTATTTTTCTTTTAGTTTAATTTTGTTGAGTTTGCTCTTTAATAATTGCTGATAGAGGTTCAGTTTATTTTAAGTTCTTATCATTCTAATTTTTTTGTTTTTATGGTTTTAATTTTAATAATTATTCTCTATTGTTCATTTGCTAGATTATGTCTTCTTTCTTTTTATATATTTTTAAGCTAGATTAGTTCCTACTTTGCTTTTGATTTTAGGTTGAGCTTATCAACCTGACCATTTGCAGGCTGGTGTTTATTTAATTTTTTATACTTTCGTTGCTAGATTGTCTTAATTGTTGGTTTTATTGAAGGTTTATGATTTTTCTAACACTTTGTATTTCCCTTTATTGGTTGATTTTGGTTCTTATTATTTTATATTTTGTGTGTTTATAATTCTGGCCTTTTTAGTTAAGACGCCAATATTTTTGTTCATTTATGACTTCCTAAGGCTCATGTAGAGGCTCCTATTTCAGGTAGAATAATTCTTGCTGGTGTTTTATTAAAGTTATGGAATTTTTCATGTTATGAAGGTTATTTCTTATTTTGGTTTAAAGTTTAATTACTTTTGATTGTCTTTAGGATTTTTCTGGTTAGATTTATTTGTTTTCGTCAGGTTGATTTGAATTATCCAATTGCATATTCTTCTGGTGCTCATATAAGAATGATTATTGGTGGATTGATAACTATAAATTGATGGGGTTGTATAGGTTCACTTTCTTTACTGGTTGGTCATGGTTTATGTTCTTCTGGATTGTTTCATTTATGTAATATTATCATCCAATATAGCTGCTCCTCCATCATTGAATTTGGTAGGTGAACTTAGATTATTAAATAGAATTTTGTCTTGTTTTCTTTTAGATTTTTTGTTTTAATCTTTTTATCTTTTTCTAGAGCTGTTTATACTTTGTATATATATTCTTATTCTTAGCATGGAAATTATTATTCCCGTGTTTATACTTGTTCTCTTGGCTATTTTCATCTTTTACTTTTTCATTGATTGCCTTGAAATATTCTTTGTTTGACAGGTGAGTATTTCTTTGTATAAATAGCTTAAGCCTTTTTATTTAAGATATTGTTTTGTGGAATCAATGATTAGAAGTTTTTCATCTTAGTACATGAATTTATTTTCTGTTCGTTCTTTGAGATTTTTTGTTTTTTTTTTGAGAACTGTAATTTTTATTTTAGGGATTTATTATTTAATAATTGATTGTAGAGTTTGTGTTGAATGAGAACTTTTTGAATGGCTCTATAGTTGTTATAACTATAATTTTGGATTGAATATCTCTTATTTTTAAGTCTTTTGTTATGTATATTTCTTCTTTGGTGATTTACTATAGAGAGGGTTAAATGCCAGGAGAATAAAAAATATAAATTGTTTTATTAATATTGTTTCAATATTTATTCTTTCTATATGGTTTTTAATTATTAGTCCTAATTTTATTAGAATTTTGTTAGGATGGGATGGTTTAGGTTTGGTTTCTTATTGTTTAGTTATTTATTATCAAAATGTAAAATCTTAATAGTGCTGGTATATTAACTGCTCTTTCTAATCGTATTGGTCATGTTGCTATTTTAGTTTCTATTTCTTGAGTATTAAATTTTTGGGGGTTGAAATTATATTTATTATTATGATTTTATTTCTAATTTTTTGAAATAAAGCTTATTACTATATTAATTGTTTTGGTGTCTATAACTGAAAAAGCTCCAATTACTTTTTCTTCTTGACTTCCTGCTGCTATGGCTGCTCCTACTCCTGTTTCTGTTTCATTCCATTCTTCTACTCTTGTTACTGCTGGAGTTTATTTATTTATTCGTTTTAGACCAATATTAGATACTTATAATTGTGGTTTATTTTTACTTTTAATTGGATGTGTAACTACATTTTTGGCTGGATTGGGTGCTAATTTTGAATTTGATTTAAAGATAATTATTGGTCTTTCTACTTTAAGGCAATTTTGTTTAATAATAAGAATTTTGGGTATAGCTTATCCAAAAATTGCGTTCTTTTATTTATTGGCTCATGCTTTGTTTAAGTCATTATTATTGATGTGTGCAGGTTCTATAGTTCATAATTTAAAGGATTCTCAAGATATTTGTTTTATGGGCTCAATTGTTAATTTTATGCCTTTAACTTAGGTTTGTTTTAATGTTTCTAGTTTGTCTTTGTGTGGTATACCTTTTTTCAGGATTTTATTCAAAGGACTTCATGTCTTTTGGTTTGTTTAAGATGAATTAATTGTTTAATTTTTTTCTACTGGTTTAACTGCTTCTTATTCTTTTCGTTTTCTTTGTTATTCAATATCTCGGGATAATAATTATTATTCTAGATTTTCTTTTGATGATGAGAGTTATTATATTTCATTTGGTAAGCTTGGTTTATTATTTGTTGCTGTTTTTGGTGGTAGTCTTTTATCCTGGTTAATATTCCTCATGTGAATGCTTTGCCTTATTATATAAAGTTTTTGACGATTACAGTTGTTGTTTTAGGTGCTTATTTAGGTTATCTTATGTCTAAGTTTGATTTTTCTCATAATTTATTTTCTTTAAGTATGCTTTCTTTTGTTAGATTTGCTGGTTCTATATGATTTATACATTTCCTTTCAACTAAGTTTGTTAGATTTTTTCCTTTAAAGTTGCGTTATTATTCATCAAAATCATGTGACTATGGTTGAGGTGTGTTATTTGGTGGTCAGGGTTTATATAGATTATTTGTTTATTTAATTGGTTATATCCAGGGTTGATATGATTCTAACTTTAAGGTTAATGCTTTAACTTTTTATTTTTTGAATGTTTATTTTAGTGATGTTACTTTTCTTATACTTAAATAGCTTATAATTAGAGCATGACACTGAAGATGTTAAGGAAGTATATTTACTTTTAGGTATTTATAAATATGAATATATTATTTTTACAGTGAAAATGTAATGTTTTGTTTATACTATATAAATTTTAGAAATGTTAATGGAGATTAACCGCTAATATAAGTTAGCAGCTTTCATATTGGCTATACATTTCCTTAATTGGAACTTAATAGTTATTAACAGTAATACGCCTCTTTTTGGCTTCAATTAATAAGGATAAGGCCATCTTATTTACCAATTTTTCAGGTCGAAACTGACTACAATATTTTGCTTATTATTCTACTTTAGGTTGGTTGATTATATCAATACTTTTTTAAGCAACCCAAATATTATAGTTAACTACAACCCTTTATTCTGCTCATTGTAAGGCTCCTTGATATAATTCGTGGTATAGTCCGCCTAATAGGAGTAAAATAAAAAATATTGTTGATACTGTTCACATTATAATGTCTGAAGTTTTGAAAATAATTACAATTGGTAGAATTAATCCAATTTCTACATGAAAGATTAGAAAAATTACTGCAATTAAGAAGAATCGAAGGGAGAATGGTATTCGTGCTGATCTTTTTGGATCAAACCCAGACTCGAATGTTGAATTTTTTTTTTCCTGGTCATAGATTAATTTTTTGGATAACGTTGTTGCAAGGATTATAACAATTATTGGAATAATAAATCTAATAAAAACTCTTGTAGATAGGATTAAGATTGCTTTTCTTGATTTATATCAAGCTTTCTGATTGGAAGTCAAATGTACTATTTAAACTAGAAAAACAATTATCTACCTCCTCAATAAATATAAATATATAAGAATAATCATACTATATCTACAATGTGTCAATATCATGTTGCTGTTTCAAATCCAAAGTGGTGTCTTGGTGAGAATTGCTTTATTGAGTGTCGAAGTAGACATGTTGTTAAGAAGATTGTTCCAATAATTACGTGGAACCCTGTTGCAATGAAGAATGTTGATCCATATACTGCGTCTGCAATAGTGAAAGGTGCATCTCAATACTCATATGCTTGAAGTATTGTGAAATATAGTCCCAATAGTAATGTGAAAAATAATCCTTGTAATGCTTGAGTGTGGTTAGATCCTATTAAACTGTGATGTGCTCATGTTACGGTTACTCCTGAGGCTAAAAATAGCTGTATTAAGTAATGGAATTTGTATAGGATTAAAAGGTTGAATTCCTATTGGGGGTCATAATATTCCCAGCTCAATTGTTAGTGCTAGTGTTCTTCTAAAGAAGGCTCAGAAGAATGATACAAAGAACAACATTTCTGATGCAATAAATAGAATTATATCTCATCTTAATCCAGTTGATACAAATCCTGTATGTAATCCTTGATAGGTTCCTTCCCGTACTACATTTCATCACCATCGAATTATAGTTAATAAGGTAATTCCAAATCCAATTATAAATAAATTAATGTTAAATAGGTGGAATCATTTTTTAATCCTGATACTAGGACTATTGCTCCAATTGCTCCTGTTAGTGGTCAAGGAATGGCTGATTTGAGTGAGTTGTTGACATAGGTTTAGTATACTTCTCTAGAATATAAAGTTCTTAAAATTGAGAAAACATAAGCTTGAATTATAGCTACTGCTGATTCTAGAATTAATAGAAGTATTTGTCCAATAATTAGTAGTGAAATTAAATTTATTAATTCATCCAAATAATATAAATCTTAATCATATAGGCAGAGCGATTGCAAATGTTAATGCTAAATGGCTTGTTCTAGTAAAAATGTAAGGGAATAGTCCTATAAAATTATTAAATATTATAATAAAGATTGAGATGAAGATGAATGTTGTTCAATTAAATAATTTTGGTCCTAGTAATGTTTTAAAATTGTTGTGTGAAGCTAAGTTTTATTTATTTCAGATAATATTAATCCTTGATGGTGTAAGTGAGAACTTTGATGGGATTAATAATAGTCCTAAGAATGTTCTAGTTCAATTTAATGACAAGTTGAAGATATTAGTTGGTGGATCAAATGTTGAGAATAAATTTGTTATCATTTTCAATTTATTTTTTTATCTTAATTCTTCTGCTCTTTTACTGAGGTTAGGTTTAAATGAGAAAAAGTTTATTTGATTGAGTAGGAATAAGGTAACTGAAAATATAATGAATAGGGAGAATCATATGAGAGGAGATATTTGAGGGATTTAGATTAAATTTCCCCATCAGAAGTAGTAGTTAATTTACTATTGTTTGATTTAAGAGTCCATTACTTACTTTCAGTCATCTGATATTTCAAGGTGTACTAATTGTTTAGTTATTTTAGATTGACACTCTAATGTTATACATTTCAACTAACTCCTTAGATAATCATTGATAAATAAATTTACTGAAGTTCTTTGAATTACAGTTGGTATAAATCTGTGATTTGCTCCACAAATTTCTGAGCATTGGCCGAAAAATTGTCCAGGTCGGTTTATTGTAAATGTTCCTTGATTTAGTCGACCTGGTGTGGCATCAATTTTAACCCCTAAAGCAGGTACTGCTCATGAGTGAAGAATGTCTGATGCTCTTCTTAATGCTCATACTTCTGTATTTATTGGCAGAATGGTTCGGTTATCTACATGTAAATGTCGAAAGCCGTCGTTCTCTAAATCTTGATCTTGTTCTTATGTAGGTGTCGAATTCTACATCTATAAAGTCTGAATATTCATTTCTTCAGTACCACTGTCGTCCTATTATTTTGAATGTGATTATTGCATCTACTGAATCATCAAGTAAATAAAGGAGTCGTAGTGATGGGAGAGCAATAAAAATTAGGGTAATTACTGGTAATGCTGTTCAGATGGTTTCAATTAAATGTCCATGAAGTATGTTTCGGTTTTTATAGGCAATAAATACCATATAACTTAGGGCATAACCTAGAATTACTGTAATTAATAACAATACGACCATAGTATGATCATGGAAGAATGATAGTTGCTCCATTAATGGTGAAGCTCCATCTTGAAGGTATTAATTCGATCATGTTGCCATTAATGCTTTTTATAATGAAAGGTCAAACCTTTATTTGTAGAGCTTCAATCTACTGCACTAATCTGCCATATTAGAATCTAGAGATTAATGGTAATTCTGAGTAACTATGTTCTGCAGGTGGGTTATTTTGTAGTCATTCGTTGATCATCTTATATTACCTCTAAATATATTTGCTCGGTTTGTAATCATTCTTTCTCATATAATTACAATGAATATAATAATTCCTGCAATAGAAATTGTAGATCCAATTCTTGATACTACATTTCATGATGTATAACCATCTGGGTAGTGCGAATATTGTCGTGGTATTCCTGCTAATCCGAAGAAGTGTTGAGGGAAGAATGTTAAGTTTACTCCAATAAATAAAATTGTGAACTGACTTTTTAATCATGTATTGTTTGTAGTTAATCCTGTAAATAGTGGGTATCATCGAATACTGCTCCTATAAATAGGACATAATGGAAGTGGGCTACTACATAATATGTGCCATGTAATACAATGTCAAGTGATGAGTTTGCTAGTACTAACCCTGTTAGTCCACCAATTGTAAATAGGAAAATAAACCCTAGAGCTCATAATAATGGTGGATTAAACTTGAATTTAGTCCCATACAATGTAGCTAATCATCTGCATACCATAATTCCTGTAGGTACAGCAATAATTATTGTTGCTGATGTGAAGTATGCTCGTGTGTAAACATCCATTCCTTCTGTAAATATATGGTGTGCTCATACAATAAATCCTATTAATCCAATTGATAACATGGCATAGATTATACCTAACATTCCAAATGATTCAATTAGAATGTAAACTTCTGGGTGCCTAAAGAATCAGAATAGGTGTTGATATAGAATCGTATCTCCTCCTCCCACAGGGTCAAAGAATGATGTATTTAGGTTTCGGTCTGTTAATAATATAGTAATAGCTCCTGCAAAAACTGGAAGTGAAAGAAGAAGGGCTGTAATAGCTACAGACCAAACAAATAAAGGTGTTTGGTCTAAAGTTATACTTTCTGATCGTATGTTAATAGATGTTGTAATAAAGTTTACTGCGCCAAGAATTGATGATACACCTGCTAAGTGTAGTGAAAAAGTGGCTAGATCTACAGATGCACCCCTGTGTGCAACAGCTCCTGCTAGAGGTGGTAAACTTTTCATCCTGTACCAGCACCGTTATCTACTACAGAAGATGTAAAAAGGGGGGTTAATGGGGGAGGTATTAATCAAAAGCTTATATTATTTATTCGTGGGAATGCTATAGCTGGTGCACCAATTATTAATGGTACAAGTCAATTACCAAATCCACAAATTACAATAGGCAATGCTATGAAGAAAATTATTACAAATGCAAGGGCTGTAATATTAACATTATAAACCTGATCATCTCTAATTAGAGATCCTGGTTGACTTAGTTCAGCACGAATAAGTATTGTTATTGATGTTCCTACTATACCTGCTCATGCTCCAAATAGAAAGTATAAAGTACCAATGTCCTTATGGTTTGTTGAGAATAATCATTTTTGCAGTAAGATGGCTGAATTTTAGATGGTAGACTGTAAATCTACTTATGAGACATTTGCACTGTAACCATACTCTGGTCTTATATTCAAATATGATTCTAGTCTGCAATTCTAGAGGTTTTAAGTTTTACTAAGGCCTAAAAGATTATTCTTTTAATTATAACTTTGAAGGTTATTAGTTTGATAAACTTAATTCCTTAGTACAATGAGATTAGGGTTGATGTTGAAATCAATCCTATTGTTGAAGCTATTATGGATATAGGAAGAATAATTCTCTATTTTTGAGACTTTATCTTTGGAGATCCTGAATTTTCGGTATATGACATAATTAGAGCCGAGAATCTAATATGTATGTAATAATAAAGTGTAATTGTAGTTAATACAACTATAATAGTTATAATGGTTGTTATGTTCTTTTCTATTAATGATTGTATTACAATTCATTTTGATAGGGATCCAAGAAATGGTGGTAAACCACCTAGAGGTAGTAGGGATAAAATATTATTAATTTAATTTCAGTTTTTATGTTTCTAGCTGAATAAATCTTATTTATAAACAATAAATTTATTTGCTTCAATAATAAGACTTTGATTAGTCTTAGTAGAGAATAAATAAGAAAGTATAGTTCCCAGATGTTTTCTATGACTGTTAAGGATCTGATTATTTGATCTAAATGTCTAATTGAAGAGTATGCTAGAAGTTGTCGTAAAGATGTTTGATTTAAACCTCCTATTGCCGCAATAACAATTCTTAATATGATAATGGTTCAAATAAAGGTTCTTAGTTGAATACAATGTGATAGTACCATTATTGGGGCAATTTTTTGTCATGTTATTAATGTTAAACAGTTAGTTCAGCTTGAAGCGCCTATGACTTCTCGAAATCAGAAATGAAAGGGTGCAGCTCAAGTCTTTAATAATAATCTAGATCTGATTGTTTTTGAGGGGATAAATTCTGTTTCCCATCCTCCTGGGTACTTTATTTGAATCAACAAAATTGAAAATAATAGTATTGTCAGATCTATTGCTTGGACAATAAAATATTTAATTGATGATTCACTTATCATTATATTTTTATTTCTCGTTATAAGTGGAATAAATGCAAGTAAGTTGATCTCAAGTCCCATTCAAACCCCAAAACGGAAATTTGGTTAAATGGACAGAATCGTTCCTATCATTAATGTTGATAGGAAGTGAAGTTTTGTAGAGTTGTTGGTCATTAAAAAGGAGAGGATTGATACCTCTGTAAATGGGTATGAACCCATTAGCTTGATTTGCTTACCTTTTTAAATTAAGGTGTATGATGCATGTTAGTTTTTGATACTAAAGGAGGTAGTTTACTTTTGTAATTTGTTTAATGAAGGAAATGCTTATTTACTTATTTTACCATATCAAGATAACCCTGTAATCAGGCACTTCATTCATTTAATATATAAATTAAAAGTTTTTTTTTAGAAATTAGGTTGTGTATTGATTTGCCTATTTTGAATTAATTTGTTTCGATTTAGGCATATTTAGTTTGTGTAGTATATATAAATATATACAAAATAAATAATTTAAATTAATATATTACATCTAATTATATGCAAATACCTATGAGTTTATTTTATTATTATTAAGTGATTATTTTAATACATTTACTGGGGATTATAGATACTTATCTTTCTACCTTAAAATAAATTATTATATTATAAGTATATAATAATAACATAGCTTAATATTAAATATTAATATAATTGGATGTAATAAATAAGATTAATAATATTAAGTATAATATCCTATGTTAATATTAATAATTATATTAATTAGCATAAAATAAATACATAATTATCTATAATTAGATTATTTAATTAATTAATATTTAAGTTAACTTAATATAGTTAATATTATATTAATAACATATTACATTAATTTACATACTTGTACCAAATAATTTTTTTCTATTATTGAATCTGTCTTTAATATTAGTGAAAAGAAATATTAAATAAGAAAGAATACCATACATTTATTGGTATATGTGTTCCATATCTTTCTTCATTTATATATAATAGAAAAGTTGTTGTGGTCCTGAAAGGGGGTCTGTTTCTCTTTTTTTGCTATTATTTGTAATTTTCTTCATTCTTTTTCTTTAAATATTTGTATCTTTTCTTTTTTCCTATTTTGATTAATTTTTAAATTTATTTATTTTTTGTTTGTAAAGGTTTTATTCTTGCTTCTTTATGCACTTTTTCTTTGTATTATATGTAAGTTCTGTTGAACTAAATGATCTTTTTACCGTAATTTGATTTAATTATCAAGTGATTTTTGATATAGCAATTGATTTAGTTCTGGCGTAATTCGTGGCATCGGCCGTGGGTATATGATTGATAGAAGTGAATATTATTCGTTTAAACAGTTGTTTATCTTATTAGGGTCAAAATATAAATTTTTAAGGTGAAATGTTAAAATTTATTTTGTCGCTCTTTTTATGAGTCTTTGAAATTTAAATAATAAACTAGGATTAGATACCCTATTATTTTAATTGTTAATTATATTTAACAGGGTACTATTAGTTAAGGTCTTTAAACCCCAAGAATTTGGCAGTTTCTCATTCCATTCAGAGGAACCTACCCCATGATTGATAATACCGATTTACTTTACTTAATTTATTTGTTTGGATATCTCCGTTATCAAAGAATCTTTTTACAGTTATAATTCTCAAGTTTTATAATTATAAAATATTTCAGGTCAAGGTGCAGCTTATAGTTAAGAGGAGGTGGGTTGCAATTGATTTTTGTTTATAACGGATTTGATGGTAAAATACTGTTGATGAAGGTGGAGTTGATAGTAGTTTGATTTATTTAATTTAAGTGTTATTGGGTCTGAGGTGTTACACATCGCCTGTCGCTATCATTATTGATTATTCTATTTGGATTATTTTAAAGTAGCTTCAATGTAGATCAGGTAAGTCATAACATAGTAGATGTACTGGAAAGTGCATCTAGGAAGAGGTTCAAGTTATAACTTATTAGTAAAGTGTTTCACTTACACAGAAAATTTTTCTGTGCCAAACAGGATGTCTTGATTACTTATTTTGTTATATTAATTTGTTTTTCATTTAATTATTTAATATAAATAATTTTGTTGGTTTTGTCTTAGTATATTATATAGAATTGATTTTTGAAATTATAGTATATTGGCCGTGTAAATGTTTTATGAAATATTATTTTAAATTTTTTAAAGTAGATTTTAATTATTGTACGTTTTGTATCAGGCTTTATCAAAACTTTAGTATTTATTTTACTTGTCTCGATTTGGATTGATTTATAAATAATTTATTGTTAATGTATCATAATTATTATTAAAGTATTTATAGAAATGAGATGTTAATCGTTTCCTAAGATATCTCGTTTCTTAAGAAATAATTTAAGTTTTTTTTAGTTAGTTGTTTTTATTTAATTTTTTCACTATAAATATTAACTTATTTATTTTTTAAGGGATAAGCTTTGAAGTTTTTAACCTATAAATTATTTTTTTTAAATATAATAGTAAGCTTTAAGCTATCTTTAAGATTACATTTTAGTTCACTATTTTATATTTTGATTTTATAACTATTTTAGGTTTTTATTAAGATTATTGATTTAATTTTTAATCATTGTAATAATGATAGAATTAGTATATTTATTTGCATAAAATTTTTAACTTGTAAATTTATTATGAGGAACTAGGGAAAATGGATTTTCGCCTGTTTATCAATAACATGTCCTCTTGAAAATATTTTGAGGTCTGGCCTGCTCACTGAGCGCATTTTTAAAGAGTCCTGGTATTTTGACCGTGTGAAGATAGCATAATCATTTGTCTCTGAATTAGTGGCTATAATGAATGACTTTACGAGAAATCAACTGTCTCTTAATAAATTTTTGAATTTAACTTTTGGGTCATAAGGGTTAAATTCTTCTTTAGGACGAGAAGGCCCTATAGAGCTTAACATTTGCCTTTTATATGGTTTTTTTGTCTTTCTATATTTAATGATGTTTTGTTGGGGTGATATGAAGAATAAATAAACTCTTCATTATTATATCATTGATCTATGTTTGTTGTTTTGATCCATAATTTATGATCATAAGATTATGTTACCTTAGAGATAACAGCGTACTTGTTTTTGAGAGCTCATATCGACATAGCAGATTGCGACCTCGATGCTGGATTAAGAAAAATTTTGGGTGTAGGAACCCAGTGATTAGGTCTCTTCGACTTTTAATTCTTACATGATCTGAGTTTAGACAGGCATGAGCCAGGTCGGTTTCTATCCTAAGACTATTAATCTGTATTAGTACGAAAAGACCATATGGTTAAAATATTTTTAAATATAATTATTAATATTAATTAATTTACTATTTTGACAGGTTATTGTGTTCAATTTAGAATTAATTTATGTAGATTTTTCTACAGATAGCATTGATACTTTGATTTATTTATGTTTATTTTAAATTTTCTTTTATTAGTTATTTGTGTTTTAGTTAGTGTTGCTTTTTTAACTTTGTTGGACTGAAAGGTTTTAGGTTATATTCTGATTCGTAAGGGTCCAAATAAAGTAGGATTTGTAGGGATTCTACAGCCCTTTAGTGATGCTATTAAGTAAGGAGCAGCTTATTCCTATTATATCTAATTATTTGCTTTATTATTTTCTCCTGTTTTTAATTTAATGATTTCTTTGGCTGTTCGAGTAGTTTTCCCTTACTTAACTCAAATGTTTTTTTTGTTATTTGTTTTTGTTTTTTTTATGGTGTACTAGATTAGGTGTTTATACTGTTATAATTGCTGGATGATCTTCTAATTCAATTGTTCTTTATTAGGCTCCCTCCGTTCTGTTGCTCAAACAATTTCATATGAAGTTAGTTTAGCTTCGATTTTATTGTCTTTAATTATTTTAATTGGTAGTTTCACCAAGACTAATTGTAACCCTTTTGATTTTGCTGAAGGTGAGTCTGAGTTAGTTTCAGGCTTTAATATCGAATATGGTGCAGGTGGTGTTACTTTAATATATTTAGCTGAGTGTGCTACACTTTTTTTTATAAGAATATTGTTAGCTTTAAATTTTTAGGAGGTGATTTTTATTCTTTTATATTTTTTATTAAGCTTGCTATTATATCTTTTGGTTTTATTTGGGTTCGAGGTACTTTACCACAGTTGCATTATGATAAGTTGATATACTTAGCTTGAATAAGTTCTTTACTTTTATCTTTAAATTTTTTATTTTCTTTGTTGGTTTAAAGATTTTATTTAGTGTAATTTTTTAAGAAAAGTTAATAGAAGAGTTAATCTTTTAGTTGTATGTTTTCAAAACATATGCTTTTCCCAACCTAATTAACTTATTTATTCCTTAATTAGCTTATCTCATGCATTTGTAACATGGACATTAACTAAGAAGTATGTAAAGTAGATAATCGTTAAGTTTTGTCCTGTTATGGTATAAGGTTCTTCAACTGGTCGTTTACCAATTCATGTTAATAAACATACAACAACTACTATAATTCAGAATAGGATCTGATAGATAGAATAAAATTGGATACCTCGGAGTGGTGTTTTGTTATAGAATGGTAAAATTATTAAGATTCTAATTGATAAGAATAGTGCAAGAACACCTCCTAACTTCATTGGAATTGATTGTAGAATTGCATATGCAAATGGGAAATATCATTCTGGTTGAATGTCGTCAACGGGTGTTGCTAATGGATTGGCGGGTACAAAATTATCTGGGTCTACTAGAAGTTAGGGGTTAATTATACATAATATAATTAATAACGATGTTATTATTTCAGATGTGATAGAATCCTTGAAAGTGAAGTATGGGTGAAATGGAATTTTTTCGATATCTCCGTTTAGCCCTAATGGGTTATTATATCCTGTTTGATTGAGGAAGAATAAGTGAATTGCTGCCATAGCTGCAATAATAAATGATAATGCAAAATGAAATGTAAAGAATCGATTTAATGTTGCGTTATGAACAGCAAATCCTCCTCACACTCATTGAATTAAATCTGTTCCTAAGTATGGAATTGCTGATTATAAATTAGTAATTCCTGTTGCACCTCAGAATGATATTTGGCCTCAATGTAAAAAGTATCCTATAAATACAGTTGCTATAACTAAGAATAGAATTACTGTACCCATTATTCAGGTGTGCATATATATATATAAGATCCATAGTAAATTCCTCATCCTACATGCAAATAAATGCAAATAAAAATATAGATGCTCCATTTGCATGTAAAGTTCGAATAATTCAACTGTTATTTATGTCCTGGCAGATGTGTACTACACTACTGAATCCCATTTCAATATTTGATGTATAATGTATAGCTAAAAATAGTCCAGTTACGATATGAATTACCAAGCACAATCCTAGTAGGGACCCAAAATTTCATCAAAATTAAATATTTGTTGGTGCGGGTAAATCAACTAAAGAGTTGTTAATAATTTTAATTAAAGGATGTCTTAATCATAAGGGTTTATTCATTAGTAAATTATCTTATTTTACGAAACGGCCCCTGGTTAATAATAGTAATTTTAACTACTGCTAATAGTGCTAAAATAAATAAATAATAATTATTATTATTGTAATATTGAATGTTGGTCTATTATATATTTTTCTAAGGATATTATTATTTCTTGGTAATTGCTTGAATTATAGTTTCGGTATTTTTGAAGAAGTCTATAAATATTGTTATGTCTAGGATAATTAATGTTGATATAATAATGACCCACATTGTTAAGGTGATAATTATGGTAAGTAGTTCATCTGGAAAGTAGTCTTTATAAACCATTACTTCACTGTCATGTCCTACTCCATTGAAGAACGTGTGTTCATTGTCAAAGAATATGTGCAATCTAAATCCAATTAAGTTGTTCATACACATGTCATGAAAAGATTCCTGAATGTAATATTCCTGCAAAATTGACGATTCAGGATCTAGTGAGAAAGTGGCGTTTGACAGTCAGTGTTCTTAGTTCAAAGAGAAATAAGGCACCAATTGTACATACACCTGAAGTTGTGGCAAAGGTGATGGCACACACTGAAAGAAGTCCCCACAAGTCAACATAACGATTACCATAGCAATGTGGAATATCACATAGGTCATCTCAACGTGTCTTTCATGGCTTAAAAACGAAACCTTACCATGTGAGTAAAGAAGCGGACAAGGGTAAGTGCGCACATTACTGTAATTGGTTGCTGGAAATGTCGCGAACGGGCATCTTGATCCGTTCCTCCTTTCTTTGAAAGATGAAGCTTGCTTTCATCTGTCGGGTTAAGTTTATTCACAAAACAAAAATGTGGGCTACAGAGAATACCCATAGCATACTGCAAAAGCTGTTACACAATTTAAAAATTGGTGCATGATGAAACTGTCAACACACATGTTTACCTGCAACTCTACGATGAATTTTCTGCTCCGTTAACTCCGAACGAAAAATGTTGTGCATGTTTCCAGCAAGATGGGGCAACTTCTCATACATTGGATATGTCCTTAGCTCATATACATACTGATTTTACATAAGAAAGGATCATTAGTAAGGGCTTGTGGCGACCCTGCTCTCCCGACTTGTCACCATGAGGCTTTTACCTCTGGGGTTTTCTAAAGGCTAAAGTCTACCACAACAATCCCAGAACACTTGACACATTAAAAAATGACATATGTGAAGAAATTTCGAACATTTTTCAAAGAGTACTGAAAAGTGTTTTCCTTAACATGCTTCGATGTGCACAACTTTGCTTGGATGTTGGCGGAGAACATTTTCAACACAGACTTTAAATTCCTGTTGAAAATATGCTTATTAAACTAATAAATGTAAATCTGTTACTTAAACTTTAAATTTCATAGTTACTCATGAAACTGTGCAATAACCATTTCTTGCATTACCATTTCTACTCTTCAGCTTTTTCAAACAAATGTTTTACATCTACATAGTGTAGGACATCTCGAAAGTGGTCTTCTTCAAAAGATTTATTAATTATTTCTATTAATTTTATTTATATTTATTGATTTTAATTTATTTATTTTGTTACTTTGCTTTAGACGCAAACTACTAATGTTCTGTGATGATTTGGAATTTTTGGATTGTGTATTCTTTCATTAACAAGTTCAGATATATGAAAGCAATAAAATTATTTAGGTTTTACAGTAATGGACTCCAGAAAACTAGAGGTAATGTCAGGAATTTCGATGATGAATAAGTAGATTATTTGTGTTCTTTCTTGATAAGAACAAACTGGAACGATGTTTACACTTCAAACAACACAAATGACAAGTTTGGTAAATTTTAGGGCCACATACAAACATTTTTTTAAAGTAGCCTTTTCTAAACAAACATCAGTAATAGATTCTGTGGGCAGTCGAATTAATTGAATCACAACAGGAATAGAAATATCATGCTAGAATAAAAGGAAATTACATGAAACTTCAAAGCAAGCCACAAATTTTGTTTTTTACTAGTTTAAACAATACAAACTAATACTTAGACAAGTTATATAAAAAGCAAAGGAGGTGGAAAATTACAAGTAAATAGAAAATTCCAGGGCCAGAACCAAGTTCAAAACAACCTGGAATATCATCACAAGAGAAACAGATACTCCATAATTAGACAACAACAACATAAAACTTCATGAGAATATACTAAAATAACTGAACCTACAGTAGTGGCTAGTAAATTCAACAAGTACTTTTCACACATAGCACAATACATGATTACCAAATATCACAACTCACAACCAACAGCAATGCACTACATTCAATTTCAATAATTTATATGAGAACACTATTGATATCTCCTACAACACCTGAGACATTATCTATAGTAATAAATAGACTACCCAATAAATATTCAGCTGAATCTGATGACTTACCAGATATTATCTTGAAATCAAGTGTAGTATTTATCATAGAACAATTAACAGATATTTTCAACTCATCAGTCATGAATGGTAGATTCCAAAAAAATCTGAAAATGCCAAAAGTAACACTACTGTACGAGAATGGAGACAAAACTCAAGCTGCACACTATGGACCTGTATCGATATTGTGAGACTTTGGTAAAGTGCTTGAAAAACTGTTTCTTAGGAGACTAATAGCCTTCCTAAATAAAGAAATGATAATAAGTGAATGACAAGGAGAATTCAGAACTGGTACTTCAACACAGGCAGCTATTTTTGCATTTCTGGCTGAAATTATAACTGCAGTACGTAATAAGCAACGTGCTACTGGCATATTTCTTGACCTTAGTAATGCTTTCCATGTAACTGGTTACCGCATTCTGTTTCAGAAGCTAAGTAATTACTATCAAACAGGTGAACTCTCTCTTACCTGCATGAGCGTCACCAGATTACTCAAATAAATTAGAAAGATACATAATTTCTCATTTTTACGGTTATGAGCAAGGAATCACATACAGAGTCCCTCAAGGGTCAGTCCTTGGGCCCATTCTTTTTATATTTATGTTAATGGTCTAACAAAAAAAATTAACTACAGGGACAACAGTACTTTAAGCAGATGACTTGGATACTGGACATAAATCACAAGATGAATACAGCCTACAAAAAACAGATGCAGGTGTAATATAAAATTCAACAGAATGATTCAGAACATAGAAGTTAATAATAAATTCTCAAAAAAAAAGTGACAGTTAGTGTCTACACTTCACAGACACTTCACCCTGGAAAACCGATTTTTAACATTGATAGAAAAAACTGTCTCATCTATGTGACAAAATTATTAGGTATATAACCTGAAATGGGAGGCACCTGAATAACGTAAATAAGAACATAAATAGAATTACATCTGCTGTAGGAATCGTCTCACAAAATACAAACCATGCACCAGTGGTCACAATGAACCATGGTAGTATCCATTCACTACTGATGTAGGGAATTATGTTTTGGGAGAACACCATAAGTACTAGAAAAAATTTAGACTACAAAGAAAGATTGTTAGAATAAAAAACGTGATAAATACAGATAGACTTTTAGACCAACATTTTAAAGTTTCAGTGTAATGCCCCTTCCTTGTTTATAAGCCTATTCACATTGGTCATCGTGTCACGTCACGTCATGCCACTGACAAGGTTTCTCAAGAAGAAAGTTTTGATGTCTAACGTCATCATCTGCTGTTGTCAGGCAAACCACAAGCACATTTTCTCCCATTCACATCCATAAACATGTCTCTATATTTCATTTCATTGTGACTGATATCAGTTGTATTTCTAAGTCTTTATTTTTTTTATATTTGCAATAAACTGATTCATTTCGTTATTTTTTTAAAAAATTTATAATTTTGTACTAAATGATAAAAGGTGAATTAAAGCACTGAGACAGTAGTCTGAAGCGTAAGACATGAGCGTGTTAAATTACTTGCCCTGTACTACATTTATGAAGTGGATTTTTATGCATAACAGCGATATTTAATATTTCACAATGAAATGAATAGCAGTATGACTGCAACTTGACATGAAAAGAGTACTGTGCCTGGAATCAGACTGAGTAGTAAGTACAATTTACTTGTATGCTGACAGGCATTTGTAAAGTCTCATAAAGAAATGGACTGAATAGTTCAGACATGGTAGCAGTGGCGAAATGCCTTTTTGTGAAATATGCATCACGTAATGTATTAGAGTTGTTGGTTTAAATTGATGTGTTTGTGTCAGCATTAGTTATTTCAATTAGTGCTCTGAATTGTGTGTGAAACCGTTTTCCAAGCATCAGTGGTCAATATTTATATGGTTTCAGTAGCTAACACTAGTACAAATAAGGCACCTGAACTATGGAAAGCCAAATACAAGATGTAAAGGACACCTATAAACCTTGAAGAGAAAGGTATTGAGCGTGAAATGACTATTGCACAAAAATTTACATTGGACTGGAAACTAAACTTAAACAAATCAGTTTTTCACAGGATGTGATGAAAGCACATAACACAGTGTTCCTTTCAGTATTTTTGGGTGCAATAAGATGTAACAAATGAAAAACTGGTGCTTCAACTTTCCAAAATACTTATTAAATGCAGATTCCTCTGTATCACATAACGACATTTACCGGACCCAAATTCTTTTTTTGCATTGTTTAGCTCTTCTATCTTGCTTCTCTAGACTCCATGTATATAAGTACTACATAGTGTATCTGTGTTTTGCATGTTAAAAATGTCAAAAATTGTCTTGCAAAGATCGCAATTCCTGTGGAAAAACTGTCGAAGGCAGCCATGCTAGTTGAGACAACATGACTTGAATTTAATTGTTGTGCTGTGATGTGATGGACAATGTGAATACACTCTGATGTGATAGTACCACAAGGTTACAAACCATGACGGCAGTGTGAATTGGCTTTATTATTCACGAAGTACTGATCTTCATAAAAGAAAGCACATTAATATGAGAAAATACCTTCAAGCATAACTGTGGACTGTATTCTAACGATGCTAGGCAGAAGCATTACCCACATCTCAATAAAATAAGTACAAACATTTATACGAGGGGAGTGTATCATACTGGCATTATGTTGTATAGCTATATGCCATCCTATCTGAAACAGATATAGAATTTATGTAAGTTTAAAGTGAAACTGAAAGAATATGTGTTGGATAACTGATTCTATGCTGTTTCTGACTTTTTGGAATACCAAGAAAATATAATGTAATTGATCACATATCATTAACATTAGTATTCTTTCAATCATCTTATTGTTTTTATAATTATGCTACCAATATTCAACATCTATTGAATGATTTTTCAAAATAAAAGTTGTATCAAACCTCACGTACCCTGTGTTGTTTGTACAAAGTATATACTAAATCACAATTTACAGGATAAATAAAGAAATACAAATACAAATCCTGAGATAACCCCTGCACTATTCATAAATAACCACACAAGTTGATGAAGCAAATTTTATAAAATAACATTTCAAAGTGAAAATGTCAGCTCTAATTGTTTATGATGGTATTAGGTGCACTTGAAAAAATGATGCATAAGGTACACAGGTTCTAGTTACCTGTTATATACACTCCTGGAAATTGAAATAAGAACACCGTGAATTCATTGTCCCAGGAAGGGGAAACTTTATTGACACATTCCTGGGGTCAGATACATCACATGATCACACTGACAGAACCACAGGCACATAGGCACAGGCAACAGAGCATGCACAATGTCGGCACTAGTACAGTGTATATCCACCTTTCGCAGCAATGCAGGCTGCTATTCTCCCATGTAGACGATCGTAGAGATGCTGGATGTAGTCCTGTGGAATGGCTTGCCATGCCATTTCCACCTGGCGCCTCAGTTGGACCAGCGTTTGTGCTGGACGTTCAGACCGCGTGAGACGACGCTTCATCCAGTCCCAAACATGCTCAATGGGGGACAGATCCGGAGATCTTGCTGGCCAGGGTAGTTGACTTACACCTTCTAGAGCACGTTGGGTGGCACGGGATACATGCGGACGTGCATTGTCCTGTTGAAACAGCAAGTTCCCTTGCCGGTCTAGGAATGGTAATGATGGGTTCGATGACGGTTTGGATGTACCGTGCACTATTCAATGTCCCCTCGACGATCACCAGTGGTGTACGGCCAGTGTAGGAGATCGCTCCCCACACCATGATGCCGGGTGTTGGCCCTGTGTGCCTCGGTCGTATGCAGTCCTGATTGTGGCGCTCACCTGCACGGCGCCAAACACGCATACGACCATCATTGGCACCAAGGCAGAAGCGACTCTCATCGCTGAAGACGACACGTCTCCATTCGTCCCTCCATTCACGCCTGTCGCGACACCACTGGAGGCGGGCTGCACGATGTTGGGGCATGAGCGGAAGACGGCCTAACGGTGTGCGGGACCGTAGCCCAGCTTCATGGAGACGGTTGCGAATGGTCCTCGCCGATACCCCAGGAGCAACAGTGTCCCTAATTTGCTGGGAAGTGGCGGTGCAGTCCCCTACGGCACTTCGTAGGATCCTACGGTCTTGGCGTGCATCCGTGCGTCGCTGCGGTCCGGTCCCAGGTCGACAGGCACGTGCACCTTCCGCTGACCACTGGCGACAACATCGATGTACTGTGGAGACCTCACGCCCCACGTGTTGAGCAATTCAGCGGTTCGTCCACCCGGCCTCCCGCATGCCCACTATACGCCCTCGCTCAAAGTCCGTCAACTGCACATGCGGTTCACGTCCACGCTGTCGCGGCATGCTACCAGTGTTAAAGACTGCGATGGAGCTCCGTATGCCACGGCAAACTGGCTGACACTGACGGCGGCGGTGCACAAATGCTGCGCAGCTAGCGCCATTCGACGGCCAACACCGCGGTTCCTGGTGTGTCCGCTGTGCCGTGCGTGTGATCATTGCTTGTACAGCCCTCTCGCAGTGTCCGGAGCAAGTATGGTGGGTCTGACACACCGGTGTCAATGTGTTCTTTTTTCCATTTCCAGGAGTGTAATTCCCAAGAACTTTGTCCATTTTTCCTTTTTTACAATGTCATTTCCTATGGATAATTTCATGTCAAATTCTATTTGTTTGCTTGTGTTAAATTCTTTCATTGCAACATTTGAAGCACTTACATTTAGATGGCTTTCATTAAAGTACTTGACTATTGCATTCGTTACACTGTTGCACAGTACCTCCAGACTCTCATAGTCTTTGTGTTTACACACTATTGATGTGTCATCTACATACAATATTTTTGTACAGTTAGGAGAACAATACTGTATATCATTAACATAAATCAAGAAAAGAAGAGGTCCCAAGACAGAATCTTGAGGCACTCCATATTTGATATCAGTAATTTTAGATTTGTAAGACCCACTGTTTGTTTTAAGCAAGACAAATTGTTTTCTATTGCTCATATACAATTTTATTAGCTCATAGCCAGTTCCTCTGATATCCAGGTTCCATAGCTTGTCAAGTAATATGGTGATGTTGACACAATCAAAAGCTTTTTCTAGATCAAGGAACACTCCAGTTACATACTCCTTGTTCTCTATGGTCGTTATTATTTTGTCTATTAATTGTGCTGCTGCTACTGATGTTGACTTGTTTTTCATAAAGCCATTCTGATTTTCAAATATTAAATTGTGTTGACTCACGAATGTCATTAGTCTAGTATAAATAACTTCTCAACTACCTTAGAAAATGCACGTAAGATTGAGATGGGGTGGTAGTTTTCAATTTTAGATTTATCACCTTTCTTGTAAATCAGGGTTACCTGTGCTATCTTTAGACTACCTGGGAAACAACCTGATGCAATTACATCATTTACTGCTGTGGCCATGGCATCAGATATGTTGTCTATGCATCTTTTCAGTGGACTGATAGACAATCCATCATAGCCTTCTGATTTTGTATTATTTAATGACATTACTATGTTTTTGACTTCCTTGTTATTGGTTGGGGCCAAGTATATGCTTTGTTTGATTGGAATGCCCCTATATCTATGCTGAAGATTCTTAAAATGGTCATTGACAGATTTTCCAACAGAAGAAAAGTACTCATTAAAAACATTTGCAATCTGACATTGACATTTCATGATATGCCCTTTATGTTTTATAGTAAAATCACTTGTTGATCTGTCCTTACAACCCCTAAAGCTATTCATTACTTTCCAAACAGCTAAACCTGTGTTGGTAGAGTTTCTTAACATTGTGGCTACAAATTTACTTTTAGTTTCTAGCAGAAGATCTTTATAGTAATCCTGATAGTTCTTAAATTCTACCTTTAGTCTATTATTATTGTTATTATTTGTCATTGCATATTGGAAAAGTCTAAGTTTCTCTCTTGCTGTTTTTACTGCATGATTTATCCAGTTATTTTTTTGTATCTTTTTGCAGTCATTTACTGTAAAGGTCATTTCTGGACATGAGACATTGAAGCAATAATAAAAATCTGATGAAAAATCATTGAAAGTAATGCTGTTTTTTTCACCCCATTGTAAGCTTTCCAGCGAAATGTTGAAATCTTTAACATTGTCGTCATTGGTGATTTTTTTTGTCACATATTGTTTCTCTTTTCTATTGACATGAAGATTTTCAGCTTCTATCAATACCTGTACTGCATGGTGGTCAGAAATGGCAAGCTTCAAAACTGATGCACTGCATGTGAAGTGGGACATGTTAGTTATAATGTTGTCAATGCAAGATTTTACACTATTGACCTCTCTAGTGGGCTTGTTTATCAGAAATGTTAAGTTAAATTGAGCTAGTATTAGCATCAGTTTTTTAGATACAGAGTCACTGGACAGCATGTCAATGTTTATGTCTCCAGTTAGTATTATGTTAACCCAGCCATTTTTATTGCAGTGTTTACTGTCAATGTCAACAAGCAGGTCATTAAGAACATCAAAGAAACTATCTAGGTTACCAGATGGAGGTCTATATAGGCCTATAATAATTAAGTTCTCTTTCCCCCACTTATAATTAATTGCTGCTAGTTCTATTACACCCTCAATGCTGAAAGCACTTACATCTATTACACTATAATTACTACCACTGGCTGCGAAGATAGCTTATACTGTATGTGAGAACATGGCAGTATCAGTAAAAGAAAATGTAATAATGTATACATCTTCCTCTACATCTATGCTCTGCAAACCACCACACTGTACATGGCAAAGGTACAGCACACTGTACCAGTTAGTAAGGTTTCTTCCCATTCCATCCACATATAGAGTAGGGGAAGAATGACTGAATGCCTCTGTCCATTCAGCGATTATTTTAATCTTGTCCTCACAATTCCTATGTGACTGATACATAAGAGATTTTAGTATATTACTAGAGGCATTATTTAATGCTGGTTCCTGAACTTTGTTAATAGACTTTCTCAAGATGGTTTATGTCTATCCTTAAGAGCCTGTCAGTTCAGTTTCTTCAGCATTACTGTAACACTCTCCATGAGTCAAACAACCCCAACACCATTTGTGCTGCCCTTGGCTGCATACGTCCAGTATCTGTTGTTCATCCTGTTTGGTAAGAGTCCCACAAACTTGAGCAGTATTCTAGAACTGGTCACATGAGTGATTCATAGGCAATCTCCTTTGTAGACTGGTTGCACTTCCACAGTATTCTACCAATAAACCAAAGTTACCCACGACTGAGCCTATGTGATCATTCCAATTCGTATCCTTACAAAGTGTTACACTCAGGTATTTGTATGAGTTGGCCAATTCCAACAGCGACTTCAAGATATTATAGTCATAAAATGGTACACTTTTTTGTTTTGTGAAGTGCACAATTTTACATTTCTGAACGTTTAAAGCAAGTTGCCAGTCTTTGCACCACTTTGAAATCTTATCGAGATTTGACTGAATATTTATGCAGGTTCTTTCAGATAGTTCTTCATCATAGATGAATGCATCATCAAAAAAAGCCTGATTTTACAATTAATATTGTCTGCAAGATCACTAGTAATAACATTAACAGCACAGATCCCAATACACTTCCCTGAGGCATGCCTGAAGTTACTTCTACATCTGACAATGACTCTCCATCCGAGATAACATGTTGTGTACTCCACACCAAAAAAATCCTCAACCCAATTACAAATTTCACTTGATATCCCATATGATAGCACTTTTGACAATAAGTGTAGGTGAAGTACTGAGTCAAATGCTTTTCGGAAATCAAGAAATACAGCTTCTACCTGGGTGCTCCTCCTTCCAACGCTTTTAGCTTGTGATGTGAGAAATGTGAGAGTTGGTTTTCATGTGATCAATGTTTCCAAAATCCATGCTGGTTGGCATTGAGAAGGTCATTCTGTTCAAGATACCTCACTGTGTTTGAGCCCAGATTATGTTCTAAGATTCTACAACAAATTGATGTCAAGGATAATGGGCAATAGTTTTGTGGATCACTTCTACTACCTTCTTGTAGACATTTGTGACCTTCGTTTTTTTACAAGAAATGGACCAGCTCTTTTTCCAAGGGATCTATGATAGATTATAATTAGAAGGGGCTAACTGAGCTGCCAATTCAGTGTAAAACCTTATAGCAATTCCATCCGAGCCTGGAGTTTTGTTCAGTTTTAACGATTTCAGCTGTTTCTCAACATCACTGATACCAATGCTGATCACACTTGTCTTTACAATGGTACAAGGATTAGACTGGGGCAACTCTCCTGAATATTCCTATGTAAAGGAACATTCAAAAATGGAGTTAAGCATTTCAGCTTTTGCCTTGCTACTGTCAGTTTCAGTTCCTGTCTCTTTCACTAGAGACTGGAAAGTAACTTTGGCGCCACTTACAACCTTCACAAACAACCAGAATTTCTTCATGTTCTGTGAAAGATCATTTGATAATATTCTGCTATGGTAGTCACTGCAGGCATTACATACTGCTCTTGACAGCCAAACACAGTTAATTCAGTATCTCTCTATCTATAGCCGTATCCTTTGTTTTACACCTATTATGCAGTAATCTCTGTTTCTTTGGAATTTTCTTTACAGTGACTGTATACTATGGAGGGACCCCCTCCATTACATACTGTTCTACTGGGTACATATCTATCCAGTGCCTGGTCAACTAGTCTTTTAATCTTGAGCCAGAGTTCCTCTACATGCTCCTCCCGTGTGCTGAACATTTCGAGTTCCTCATTTAGCTCTGACACTACTGATTTTTTATTTAGTTTACTGAACACATATATCTTTCTGCATGATTTAGTTGTCCTTTGTTCTTTGATAATCATTGTTTTCACAACTGCAACATGGTCACTGATACCAGTTTCAGTGTGGATATCATCACACAGGTCAGGTCTATTTGTTGCCATTAGATCCAATATATTTCCATCATGAGTGGGTTTCCAAACTATCTGTTCTATATAGTTTGCAGAGAAGGCATTTGGTAATGTTTCACAGGATGTCCTATCATGCCCACCACTAACAAAACTGTAATTTTTCCAATTAATTGTTGGACGATTAAAGTCTCCGCCATCAATTATAGTATGATTGGGGAACTGACATACAAGTGAATGGAGGTTTTCTCTAAAGTTTTGAGTTACATAAGAAGATGAGTTTAGTGGGCAATAAAAGGATCCAATTACCATTTTATGCCCATCCATAACAGTGAGCCTTTCCCAGATAATCTCAAATGCAGCTTCAATTTCTGTGGATTTGAGTTTCTTGTCTACTGCAACAAATACACCACTTTCATTAACCGTTTGCCTATTCTTTTGAGATACACTTCAATTTTCCCCAAAAGTCTCACTGCTGTCAATTTCAGGTTTTTGTATCTTGTATTATGTGAGCTTCAGCACCTTCCATGAGCACTTCAAACTCTAGCATTTTGTTGCAAATGCTTTGCTTGCCTAGCATTAGGATTTTAATACTGTCATCTTTGGGAGGCATTTCTTCAGCCTTACACCGATAGTTCTGGGTTCGCTACAGTTATCATCTACCTGAGTAGTGCCCTCTGATGTGTAGTGCTCACATGACCCATTTAGGGGGACCCTACAGTTTTCAATCCTACGGTGCAAGTCCAGTAAGTCACAGCCTAGCTCGTCACAGAACCTTCGATATCTCTAGTTCAGTACTCCCACTCAACTTAGAATCAAAGGGCTATGACCAGTTCTGTGATCAGTGCTGCAAATTGTGAGCTTCACTGAAACCTCCTGCACAAGTCTGGTCTTCTCAACCCCCACTGCCACTCACCGGAATGACCCAAGAATGACCTCGGAACCCAGACGACAGGCATCATTTATTCCAATGTGCAGTTGCATCCTGATCCATAAATGACTGCTGGAATAGTCTCTTCAACATGTTGAATGAGACTCCAGGTACACACAGTGAGTGCACCTGGTGTCCTTTCCTGCCCCTTGCTGACATTTCCCTAAGGGGTACCACCATTTGCCATACGTTTGAACTGCCGGCAACTAATAGAGGCCTACCCTTTTGTGTTTGCCTCCTCCTGACACAAAAAAACAGTGAATGTGAAAAAATCCAGTCTTCAGGATGTCAGTTTGAGAAAAATCAGTCAGGTCTGCATAACATGGCAGCTGATTTGGTACTGACTCTCTGACATGACATTGTTAACAGCTGCTTGTGACGCTCTCATGGTGCTCCTCTAAGTTTCACACAATAATGCTACACATTCTTCTTGAGGTGTTTTTTGTATCTGAAAGTAAAGATGTTTGAAGATTCCATCTTGAACAGAAGAAATTTTACTTTTTCTTTCATCAGTACATGTTTTAGTGATGTTACACTGTCAATGGGCTCCCTTTATTTTATGTAACAGCACATTTAGTTTTTTGTGTTGCTTTCCATTTTCTACAGTGCAGCTGATGTTTGAATAAAGTTTGTCACGAACAATTCTGTGGTTAGGGGTTGTGATATCCAGACTGTCAAAACTCTATGAACTGAATTCACAGCATGCACTGTTCACAATACAGTCAACTGTTTTCTTCAGTCTTGATAATGCTTCATTATTTCAACTATCAAATCAATAATCTACTTATAAGGATTATAACCTGAGTGTCGCAATCAGTCACAAGTATGGTATTAAAGGTTGATTTACATTTAACTATGCTTTTCTTACACGCCTGTTAGCAGTCAGTTTCATTGATGACTTCATAACTGGCCATTGCAAAAGTTATAAGCCAAACACATTACGTGGCCACAAATACAGGGTGACAATTATTGAACTATATGAAAAAACCTATGATGAGCACATACTTTATTGACCATATAAACACCACTACAGATATTCAAATTTAGGTTATGACATGTTTGATATGCATGCCATCATTAGTAATGATGTGGAGCAGACGAATAGTGAAAGTCTGCACGACCTGCCGAAGTGTCGTAATATTGATGCTGTCGATGACCTCCCGAATGGCTGTTTCCAGATCAGCAGTGGTGTCGGTGTTATTTCTGTACACCTCGTCTTTAATACACCTCCACAAAAAGGAGTTGCACGTGTTCAGATCTGGAGAATGTGTTAGCCAATCGATGCTCGTGCCAGTGGCCTCTGAGTACCTCAGAGTCAGAATGCAACCCCAAAGAGCTCCACAGGTCATCAGACACACTCCTGCATCAATGGAGTCGAGCTCCATCTTGCACGAACCACATCTTGTCAAAAAATCAGTGTCACTTTAGATAATGGTGATGAAATTACATTCCAAAACCTTCGTGTACCGTTCAGTAATCACCGTGCTATCGAGGAATATTGCACCGATTATTCTGTGACTGAACATTGCACACCACAGATACTTCTCGATTGCGAAATGCGGATTCTCAGTCCCCCAAATGCTGTCGATGCTGCTGTCAGTTTTGCTTACTGACGAACCCGTCCGAATGAAAGTGGGCTTTGTCGCTAAACCGAACAGTATTCACATCGAACTCCAGTTCGTCAATTCTGTGGACAATAGTGATGTCAAAACACGACAAGTGTTCCGTGATCCTGGGGCTTAATGGCTGATGGATTTGAATCTTTTTTTGGGAAGGAATGCAGGTCTTCATCAACAATTTGTCGCTGTGTCTCCCAGTTGATTCCCACCTGTTGTGTATCTCATATATTCAATTTCCTGGGGCTTGTCTGAAACACAGCACATGTCTTCTCATCGAGGTGTTTTCACCCTTTACGGACGATCGACATTGTCGACACTGTCATCGTGAACACTACCCATTCTCTCAAAATTCCGAATCAAATTCTAGATTGTTAGCACACTCGGACCAGTTGCCTTCAGCTTGAACTCGGTCACAAACTTGCTTTGAACTACAGTTGGGTTGTCGTTGCTTGCATAGTAGGCCTTCATAAGTGCTATAAGCTTAAGCATGCTGTACAGTGACATTTTCACGTGCAAATGGCTGACAACAAGGCACATGTGAATGCACATACTAATTGCCATCATGTCTTGTGGCCGACTGTGCATATTGAACAACCTAACACAGACCATTCAGAATTTATGACGATTTTATTTAATAAAGTACACTGGACATAATAGACACATGGCTGTAGTGTGTATTAGCTGCTGCTGTCAAATTGAAGAAGCTTTCTCCTCTGCATTACCCAACACTTTCTTTGTTCTTTATGGTGAAGATAAAATCACAGAATAGCCAGAATGTTAGATTTTTTGACTCAAGACATTCAGAATATACTTCTGGAAGTGTAAGTGATGTGACACCTCTTCTTTACCTCTCGGTTGAACTACGTAGTAGTTATAGTATATATCTTATGCCCCACACTACCACCAACCACAATGCCACAACTACCACTGCCCTACTTCGTGTCAGTCTTACTTCTCGGCACATTAATATGACTTCCAGGCAACCAAAATTAAGAACTGACTTCCACTATTTTAAAAAATGCTAATAACTAGACATCTGGTACACCAAAGGATAGAATTCTCTCAATTTTCTCACTCATAACTAAAATAATCTTTGCAATAACTACCATCGGCATGAAGAACAGCATGTACTGCTTTTCATGCATACTGTTAGAAATTTTCTATGTTTTTTAAGCTACTTAAGTTGGGAGCAGAAGCTTCAAAGTTTTCACCTTATGTGTTGAATAGTTATTACACAGTTTTTTCTATTCCAGGAGCAAACATTGAAAAAATATTGTTCCTTAAAAAGCCAACGAATTTTTTGCTTATGAATAAGAAAAGATGACCATATGCTTCCCAGATTATGCTTAAAATGGTGCACACTTGTCCATTCAATTTTTTGTTCCTTTCTAATTTTTTTATCTCTTGCAGGGGCACTACCTTAAAATGATGTGACTTCTGTTTGAATTGTTGAAAACCTGATTCCTTTCAGAAGCCTCTCTCTGTCAGAAAACAGGAAGAAAAGTAATGCGTAAGAACAACAACTTCTTCAAGAATGTTTGCCCATTCTGGCTTGGATAACAGCAGCTGGTGAGGTTTGTTTTACAGAATTATGATGAGGACTGCAACAAGGGACCAGGGACTTGATGCTCTCTCTGTAGGGTCTGCTACACAGAGCGGCTGGACCCCAAGATTCGAGGTGCAGATTTTCTTCGTACCTTCAATAGTAATTCATGCTGCAACCGGGTCCACACATGATAATATTTATTTTGCTCATCCAAAATCTCCAACTACTAGTTGGGATATTGGATGAAAATGATGCTTTATTTAAAATTTCGGGGCCACAGTTGGTATATAAAACTAATCTCTGACATCTCATCTCTTACTGTTAGACTGTGGGAGACATCTTTGGGGGAGAAACGTCAACCTCCAAAGATGTCTCGTCTCCTGCAGTTGGAGACAAATATTTTGGCCATGACCTCCCAACCCAGACATTTTTAGTAAAGTAAACACCAGGTGTGAAAGCCAATATTCTGTGAAAGATTACTTCTGGCTCCTCATGTAAGTTTGTGGGGTGAGTGGTGAGGGGTGAGGAGGGGGGGGGGGTGCGGAGTCAGAGAGAGAGAGAGAGAGAGAGAGAGAGAGAGAGAGAGAGAGAGAGAGAGAGACTAACCTTTCTTGCAACACTGAATCTAAATCTGCATGTGTTTGCTGACAAGTTTAAGTTTCTTGACAATGACTAGATACATATATACTTCTGAAAGATATTGGGTGTCCTATAGTCATTCTTCATATCTACAATTACTTTCTCAAAAAGGTAGTTTCCCTTCAGTGTCAGGGCCTGCATCATCACAAAACTCTTTTAAACCTTTGTATATTGGAAACTGCTCCCATATAACTTCATCATCAGCTATTGTTTCCAGCACATTTTGCTCTTCATTTGAAGGATCGCTTTCACTTACAGCTTCATCACTGAATGTAAGTTGGTTTAGAACTTCAAAATTTTGCATTTCATTGTCAAAATTCTCACTTTCACAATTTGGTATTCAAGACCCAGTATTGGCCTTTTAATATGTCTGCTTGTGTATGTATATGTGTGGATGGATATGTGTGTGTGTGCAAGTGTATACCCGTCCTTTTTTTCCCCCCTAAGGTAAGTCTTTCCGCTCCCGGGACTGGAATGACTCCTTACCCTCTCCCTTAAAACCCACATCCTTTCGTCTTTCCCTCTCCTTCCCTCTTTCCTGATGAAGCAGCCGTTGGTTGCGAAAGCTAGAATTTCGTGTGTATGTTTGTGTTTGTTTGTGTGTCTATCGACCTGCCAGCACTTTGGTTTGGTAAGTCTCATCATCTTTGTTTTTAGATATATAGACCCAGTATTTCTATTTATTTATTTCTTACACCATGGATCCAACTGTGAGAATTTCACAAGGATGTAGTGTGTGTCAATTTTTACTTATACATTATGTTTACAAGTAAAGATTAGAAAGTTATTTAACTACTACAATGATCCATAACACAATATGATGAAATGAGAAACATTAGGCCTACAGATTACAAAGTATAAAACATAGTAAATTAAATATGAAAAGGTCATATAACCCAGATAGCTGAATATAAGCAGTTAACACTAAAAGAGTTACATATGTGACACAGAATGTACAGGTTAATGTTCTATTTATACGATAATACATCTTATTTTATTTTAAGGCAGTTTCTCATTGTGTTTCATAAGCTCTTTGAAACTGTAAAATGATATGGCTAAAAGAAATTGCCTCAGAAGCTCCTTAAATGTAGATGTGTTGGATATTTCAGATTTGATTTCTGGAGGAAGAGCATTAATTATCCTTATATCAGAGTACTGTACACCCTTCTGCACAACCTTCAAATTTTTACCTTCACTGTGGAAATCGTGTTTCCTTCTTGTGTTGTGCTAATGATATTCACTGTTACATTTGTATAAATGAGTGTTTTTACTAATGAAACACATAAGTGAATATATGTATTGACAAGTAGTTGTAAGAATTCCCAGATTCCTGGAATAGGCTTCTGCAACTGCATATAGAGTCTACACCACACATAACTCTTACAACACACTCCTGAGCAACGAATATTTTCTTTGCAAGTGGTTGATTTCCCCAGAAAATAATTCCATATGCCGTACAAGAATGGAAGTAACAATAGTATGCTACTTTTTTAATGCTTAAGTTTGCACTATCAGAGATGATTTACATTGCAAAAATTGAAGAGCTGAGTCTCTTGTAAAGACCTAAAATGTGGGGAGACCAGTTTACTCTACAGTCAATCTTCATGCCTAGAACCTTTGTTACTTCCACTCTTTCTATGACCTGTGTGGCATATTTAACAGTCATTTCTTCCTCAGTTTAGGCAGTTGGTGTGAACTGAATATAATTAGTCTTACTAAGGTTTAGTGAAGCACCATTTCATTAAATCTATAAGAATAATATTAACAGACTCTTTAACATTTTCCCATTTATGACCATTAACCATTATGTTCGTGTCATCTGCAAAGATGGTAAAATTACACTGCATCATGGTAGAATAAGGTAAATCATTTATAAATAAAAGGAACAGTAAAGAACAAAGAATAGAGCCCTGTGGCACTCCACAATTTATGTCTCTCCATTCTGAGGAAATCATTCCACCACACAAATTATCTGACTTATCTAAGACTACTTTCTGTTTCCTATGTGTCAGGTATGACTGAAGCCAATTATTTACTACACCATTTATTCCTTGATGATCTGGCTTCAGTAATAGTATTTGGCAGTTCACAGTGTCAAAGGCTTTAGATAAATCACAAAATAACCTTGTTGTCACCATTTTCTCATTTAGAGATTCCAAAACCTTGTTCAGTTGACATACCTTTCTGAAAATCAAACTGATGTTTGCTAAGAATATTGACTTTATGTAGGTGTTCTAAAATTCTAGAATACATAAGTTTTTCTAGTACCTTTGAAAACACAGCCAGGAGAGATATTGGTCTGAAATTTGTAACATCAGTTTTTCCCCTTTATTAAAGAGAGGCTTCACAATAGCATACTTTAGACTATCAGGAAAATTTCCTTGTTGCAAAGAGGCATTGGAAATATGACACAGTATACTGCTTACAGAAGTACAATGCTGTTTTTTTAACAATTTTCTAGAAATATTGTCTACGTCACAGGAGTTCTTGGTTTTCATGGAGTCAATTGTTCTTTCAATTTCTGATACTGTAATAGGTCTAATATGCATTTGAATGATTTTGTTAGGGATTGCATTTTGCAAAATGGTCAAGGCAACATTCACAGAACCCTTGCAGCATATTTGCTCAGACACTGACAGGAAATGTTTATTGAATATTTCATCTATGATCTCAGGATTTTGCACAAGATTCCCTTTATGTTTGATTTTGAAGTTTTCTACAGGTCTTTTTCTATTGTTCCCTGTCTCCTTGCTAAGTATTTGACAGACAGTATTCATTTTATTATTGGAGTTATCAATTTCTTTTACATAATACAGTGCTTTTGATGTCTGAATAACTTTCTTTAGGATTTTAGAATACATTTTATAATGGCTGATTAATTCTCTGTCACTGGACCCTCTGGTTGCAATATAAAGTTCCCTCCTACATTTACATGACACTAATAGTATTTGTGATCCATGGCTTCTTTAAGGGGGAGGAAATATTGTTCCTGACAAACTTTTTGGGGAAAGCTTCTTCAAAGCAGGATAGGAATTCATTTACGAATATGTTAAACTTTGTATCAACGTCATCTACTCTGTGTACTGAATTCCAGTCTTCATGCTGCAGCGTATGGTTAAAAGTTCCCAGGGACTCTTTGTTCATAAGTCTGATTGCCTTCCAGGAAGTTTTCTTGAGAGGTCTGCAGTCATGTAGAGCGAGGAGGTGTCCATGATGGTCTGATATGCCATTTAAGATCAGTGTGACAGTTCTGGTGTACACTTACATCTAAAAATATATTGTCTACCAGAGATTGACAGTCAGGTGTGATCCTAGTAGGAAAGTCAACTACCGATATAATATTGTAGGAACTCAGTAAATTCTGGAGCTCTACTTTGTTGTTGCATTCAGTTGCGAAGTTGACATTAGAGTCCTCAAGGAAGACAAGGTCATTATTTTTTGAAAATAGGGTTGATAGTAACAATTCTAACTGCACCATAAAGACTGTGAAATTGGTTCCTGGTGCCCTGTAGACTGTAACCACTGTTAATTTTTAACTGTTTAATGTACTGATTGAATTTTTTTTTTCTTTACTTTAAATTGTAGTACTGTTTACGGCAATTGCAGAGGTATAGTTTCTCTTACACTAATACTATTACTAGTGTAATTCCACCCAAACAGAAAACCTAATTTATACCTTGAACTGGGTGGCTCCAAACATTTTCCACCTCAAGCAGCTGAAATAATTTAATAATACAATGAAGTGGATGGGCCTAAAATGTTCATCTCAAACAGTTACACTAAAATGAACTGGGTGGAACTCACACTTACTGCTAACTATCCAAGTTATACTAGTTGTATCTCACTTCTACTGCACATACTTCAAACTATTGGTGAATGCAATATTTCCTTACATATACAGATCTAAAGGTTAAGTTATTTTTAATAAAAATAGCTACTCCTACTTTTCCCATGCTATCTCTACAGTAGTACATGGCAAGGCTATAACTGTCTAAACAAAACATTTCAATTCCTTCTGTAATATGGTGTTCTAAGAAACATAAGATCTGAACATTGTTCATAAAGTTTTTGTCATTTATGTTAACTTCTAATTGATCTAGTTTGCTTCTTATTCCCCTTATATTTTGATGAAAAATGGAGAAGTTGTTTGGGTTATTACCTATTTTGGTGGTTTCTTCTTTGTCATGCCTGTGGTTAAAAAATCCTTCAGATGGGGAGAACACACAACTTTTTTGTATTCTGAATTTTTTTTTGGAGACCATGGTCAAATGCTCTGTTCCTAAAAGAAACATAATCTCTCACTAACTAATGTGTCACAGCAGTTCTGTAGTAAAAGCAAACGTAATTTTTGTATTGACATCACAAATATAAAAGAATTGGATGAAACTAAAATACAACACAGAACATTTGGTAGCTTACCAGGTCAGCACCAGTGTGAAAGATAAAGTAGCTGATATCCCACCATTCTCTGCAACTAAATGTCTTTGTTGCCTTCGCACTCACATAATGTCAAAGCAAATGGTAAGTTGTAATTCTTGACAAGAAGTTGGCACAATGAAGTGAATCAGTGGTATTACAGAACAGCCACTGAGTGGCTCTTGAGACTTTAAATAAAAGATAGTTTCACTGTGAAACCAATTATAAACTAATTGTTAAGGATTGCTGTTAAAGAATGCACCCAGCCACAAATAATTTCGCAAAGCTTTATTGTAAGGCTGTTACCATATCTGGGCTCTCATACTCACCTTCAGGTGACTGACTTTTTAATTACAGTAATGTATTTGTCAGCAACACCCCTTCTGATCTGCACTGAATAAAAAATCTTTCAGTATTTATTGACACTTATTACATTGTGTGGATAGCAAGAAACATGCTTATGTGCCTGCATTGTATAAAATACAAAGTGAAAGAATTATACACACAAAGTTTGATGTAGTGGATGGTATTCTGTTTCGTTGTGGTCCTAACACTTTTTCAGGTGATGCACAAAGTGTTGGAATGTAAGCAGTACATATTTTGTAAACAAACCATTGTGTTACATGTTAAACAGACACTTCGTAATATTCATCATGTCAGTTGCAACCTCAGACATGTGATTTACATGTAATCTTGTTGATTACAATGCAAAAACTAACCACTAAGCAAAGGTATCACTCTTACTCCAACAAGCGAAGATCTCATCTATCTTATGTGAAGAAATTATAATTGAACAGGTACAAAAATCTACTTTACCAGTCAGTAGCAACACAAATAAAACTTTTGGAAATGTCCAAGCTTTTGGAGCCATTGGCTCCTTCTGGCATAAGGGTCAAAGGGGAAGGAAGGGGGTCAAGGAAAAGGACTGAAGAGGCTTAGCAAAAGGGGTAGAGTTCATAAAAGTTACACAGAACCCCAGAATGGTAGGTCACCTCTGAGCTGGGGTGCTGTATGACTTTTCCAAACTCTATCCCTTTTTCTTAACCTTTCCAGTTCTTTTCCTTCACCCCTCTCCCTTCCCTTTCAGCCCTTCTGCCTGTATGAGCCACTGTCTCTGATAAATTGCATATGTAAAACCTTTTTTTGATAGGTGTGTGTGTGTGTGTGTGTGTGTGTGTGTGTGTGTGTGTGTGTGTGTTTTCTCCTGCTGCCATTTGGTGAGCAGATTTATCTATCCATTTTCATTGTTGTTGTTGTTGTGGTCTTCAGTCCTGAGACTGGTTTGATGCAGCTCTCCATGCTACTCTATCCTGTGCAAGCTTCTTCATCTCCCAGTATCTACTGCAACCTACATCCTTCTGAATCTGCTTAGTGTATTCATCTCTTGGTCTCCCTCTACGATTTTTACCCTCCACACTGCCCTCCAATGCTAAATTTGTGATCCCTTGATGCCTCAAAACATGTCCTACCAACCGATCCCTTCTTCTAGTCAAGTTGTGCCACAGACTTCTCTTCTCCCCAATCCTATTCAATACCTCCTCATTAGTTACGCGATCTACCCACCTTATCTTCAGCATTCTTCTGTAGCACCACATTTCGAAAGCTTCTATTCTCTTCTTGTCCAAACTAGTTATTGTCCATGTTTCACTTCCATACATGGCTACGCTCCATACAAATACTTTCAGAAACGACTTCCTGACACTTAAATCTATACTCGATGTTAGAAAATTTCTCTTCTTCAGAAACGCTTTCCTTGCCATTGACAGTCTACATTTTATATCCTCTCTACTTCGGCCATCATCGGTTATTTTACTCCCTAAATAGCAAAACTCCTTTACTACTTTAAGTGTCTCATTTCCTAATCTAATTCCCTCAGCATCGCCCAACTTAATTTGAACATTCCATTATCCTTGTTTTGCTTTTGTTGATGTTCATCTTATATTCTCCTTTCAAGACACTGTCCATTCCGTTCAACTGCTCTTCCAAGTCCTTTGCTGTCTCTGACAGAATTACAATGTCATCGGCGAACCTCAAAGTTTTTACTTCTTCTCCATGAATTTTAATACCTACTCCGAATTTTTCCTTGTTTCCTTTACTGCTTGCTCAATATACAGATTGAATAACATCGGGGAGAGGCTACAACCCTGTCTTACTCCTTTCCCAACCACTGCTTCCCTTTCATGCCCCTCGACCCATATAACTGCCATCTGGTTTCTGTACAAACTGTAAATAGCCTTTCGCTCCCTGTATTTTACCCCTGCCACCTTCAGAATTTGAAAGAGAGTATTCCAGTTAACATTGTCAAAAGCTTTCTCTAAGTCTACAAATGCTAGAAACGTAGGTTTGCCTTTTCTTAATCTTTCTTCTAAGATAAGTCGTAAGGTCAGTATTGCCTCACGTGTTCCAACGTTTCTACGGAATCCAAACTGATCTTCCCCAAGGTCGGCTTCTACCAGTTTTTCCATTCGTCTGTAAAGAATTCGCGTTAGTATTTTGCAGCTGTGACTTATTAAACTGATAGTTCGGTAATTTTCACATCTGTCAACACCTGCTTTCTTTGGGATTGGAATTATTATATTCTTCTTGAAGTCTGAGGGTATTTCGCCTGTCTCATACATCGTGCTCACCAGATGGTAGAGTTTTGTCATGACTGGCTCTCCTGAGGCCATCAGTAGTTCAAATGGAATGTTGTCTACTCCCGGGGCCTTGTTTTGACTCAGGTCTTTCAGTGCTCTGTCAAACTCGTCACGCAGTAACTTATCTCCCATTTCGTCTTCATCTACATCCTCTTCCATTTCCATAATATTGTCCTCAAGTACATTGCCCTTGTATAAACCCTCTATATACTCCTTCCACCTTTCTGCCTTCCCTTCTTTGCTTAGAACTGGGTTGCCATCTGAGCTCTTGATATTCATACAAGTGGTTCTCTTATCTCCAAAGGTCTCTTTAATTTTCCTGTAGGCAGTATCTATCTTACCCCTAGTGAGACAAGCCTCTATATCCTTACATTTGTCCTCTAGCCATCCCTGCTTAGCCATTTTGCACTTCCTGTCGATCTCATTTTTGAGACGTTTGTATTCCTTTTTCCCTGCTTCATTTACTGCATTTTTATATTTTCTCCTTTCATCAATTAAATTCAATATTTCTTCTGTTACCCAAGGATTTCTATTAGCCCTCGTCTTTTTACCTACTTGATCCTCTGCTGCCTTCACTACTTCACCCCTCAGAGCTACCCATTCTTCTTCTACTGTACTTCTTTCCCCCATTCCTATCAATTGTTCCCTTATGCTCTCCCTGAAACTCTCTACAACCTCTGGTTCTTTCAGTTTATCCAGGTCCCATCTCCTTAAATTCCCACCTTTTTGCAGTTTCTTCAGTTTCAATCTGCAGTTCATAACCAATAGATTGTGATCAGAATCCACATCTGCCCCAGGAAATGTCTTACAATTTAAAACCTGGTTCCTAAATCTCTGTCTTACCATTATATAATCTATCTGATACATTTTAGTATCTCCAGGATTCTTCCAGGTATACAACCTTCTTTTATGATTCTTGAACCAAGTGTTGGCAATGATTAAGTTATGCTCTGTGCAAAATTCTACAAGGCGGCTTCCTCTTTCATTCCTTCCCCCCAATCCATATTCACCTACTATGTTTCCTTCTCTCCCTTTTCCTACTGATGAATTCCAGTCACCCATGACTATTAAATGTTCGTCTCCCTTCACTACCTGAATAATTTCTTTTATCTCGTCATACATTTCATCTATTTCTTCATCATCTGCAGAGGTAGTTGGCATATAAACTTGTACTACTGTAGTAGGCATGGGCTTTGTGTCTATCTTGGCCACAATAATGCGTTCACTATGCTGTTTGTAGTAGCTAACCCGCACTCCTATTTTTTTAGTCATTATTAAACCTACTCCTGCATTACCCCTATTTGATTTTGTATTTATAACCCTGTAATCACCTGACCAAATGTCTTGTTCCTCCTGCCACCGAACTTCACTAATTCCCACAATATCTAACTTTAACCTATCCATTTCCCTTTTTAAATTTTCTAACCTACCCGCTCCGATCCGTAGAACGCCAGTTTTCTTTCTCCTGATAACGACGTCCTCCTGAGTAGTCCCCGCCCGGAGATCGGAATGGGGGACTATTTTACCTCCGGAATATTTTACCCAAGAGGACGCCATCATCATTTAATCATACAGTAGAGCTGCATGTCCTCGGGAAAAATTACGGCTGTAGTTTCCCCTTGCTTTCAGCGTTCGCAGTACCAGCGCAGCAAGGCCGTTTTGGTTAATGTTACAAGGCCAGATCAGTCAATCATCCAGACTGTTGCCCCTGCAACTACTGAAAAGGCTGCTGCCCCTCTTCAGGAACCACATGTTTGTCTGGCCTCTCAACAGATACCCCTCCGTTGTGGTTGCACCTACGGTACGGCCATCTGTATAGCTGAGGCACGCAAGCCTCCCCACCAACGGCAAGGTCCATGGTTCATGGGGGGCCATTTTCATTATATTGTCAAAAAATGATTTACTTTTGTTGTTATAAAAAGAAGCTGGAATTTAATATGTTATTATGTAAGTCCTCAAACTATGTGGCACACTGTTATCCAAACAGTAGTTGAAGATGAATGTCTTGCAGGAAATTACGTGTAAGTTTAATTAGACTGCTCAACTATTATAACTTGTGGTCATCAGAATTTCCACTGTACAATATACTGGTAAGTTGCAGATGTTCTGTGTTTGTCTTCCTGTCATCAACAAATTCTTTCAAACTTTATAATTTAAAGAAATTGTGCACTGTTCATTTCATGTGCTTATCAGCTATAGAAAATTGATGATTTATCATGTACTCTAAATAACTTATTATGTTTCATGTTATAAATATAGTAGCCATCATTATATAAATCTATTGTTAGTTGTAAAAATTGTTTAAAATTATCACAACTTGTTGATATAAATTTTTATGGTAATAGTCTTCTGGTAAAGTAAGTGGTTTATTCTTGTTTTATGATAAAATGTTTATTTATTTTGTTATATAAATGGTTCCACATCTACATGATTATCCTGCTATTCACAATTAAATGCCTGGCAGATGGTTCAATGAACCACCTTCATGCTGTCTCTCTACAGTTCCACTCTCGAATCGTGCGCGGGAAAAACAACCACTTAAATTTTTCTGTGCTAGCCCTGATTTCTCTTATTTTATCATGATGATCATTTCTCCCTATGTAGGTGGGTGTCAATGGAATATTTTTGCGATCAGAGGAGAAAACTGATTTTGTTTTAATGATTGCCACTCCAATTCATGTACCATGTCTGTGGCACTATCTCTCCTATTTCGTGATAATACAACACGAGCTGTCCTTCTTTGAACTTTTTTGATGTCACCTGTCAGTCCCATCTGATGCAGATCCCACACTGCACAGCAATACTCGAGAACAGAGCGGACAAGTGTGGTGTAAGCAGTCTCTTTAGTAGATCCGTTGCACCTTCTAAGTCTTCTGTCAATAAATCACAGTCTTTAGTTTGCTCTACCCACAACATTATATATGTGATACTTCAAATTTAGGTTAATTGTAATTGTAATCCCTAAGTGTTTAGTTGAATTTACAGCCTTCAGATTTGTGTGACTTTTCGCATAATCGAAATTTAGCAGATTTCTTTTAGTTTATTGTTAGTCATAAAATTAAGTCTCAGTCAATAGAACTCCCAGGAAATAGTTGTTCAGCTCAGTGTTTAAAGTACTTTTTGTATTGTATACCAGAAAACTTTTCTAAAATTGCAAATTTATAACAGAAAAATTAATGGTTAAAACACTCTTGCCTTTCTTGCTGTGTACTGATTTATGCAGCTATACACTACTCACCCAAAACATTATAATCGCTGTCTGTTGTGGTGTCTGGTGGCATTGCGGGCATGCAACATGGTAACAAAAGTATGCAAGCAGAGCAGACACAGATGGTTGATCACCCCAGTGAAGATATGGGGAATTGGATTGAGATAATCACCTTTGACAAAGGTAACAAATATCACAAAAACGGCAAAGGCGGTTGAATGTTGGTTGGTTGGTTGGTTGGTTCGGCAAGCAAAGGGGCTAAACAGCTGGGTTATCAGTCACTTTATCACATGTTCAAGTGCTGGTGTTGTGAGCATCTATGAAAAGAGGTAGAAGGACAGGGAAACTACCAATAAACACTAAATGATTGGACGTCCACAACTCTTCGCAGATCATGGGGCTTGGAGGCTTGTGAGCTCTACAAAGTAGGATAGATGGTAATCCGTGGCAACTTTGCTAAAAGAATACAATGCTGGTGCACTCACAAGTGTATTGGAGCACGCTGTTTGTCATACGTTGTTGAACATGGAGCTCCGCAGCACACGACCACTGCCTGTTCACATGTTGGCCCAACGACATCATCAATTAATATGGCAGTGGGCACGGGACCATCAGTATTCAACTGTTGATCAATGGAATAATTGTCGGCTCTTCAGCTGGATCACATTTTTTATACATTAGGTCAATAGCCGTCTCCAACAATGCCATCATCGAGGTGAACAGGGTTCGAAACGTGCAGGCTGGTGGGAGCATTATGCTATGAGAGACAGTCTCCTGTGCTTGTGTGAAACCTATGGTTTTAATTGAAGACACACTGACGGCTGCAAACCACTTGCATCCCTTCGTGCTTGATGTCTTCTCCAATGGTTATGTCATCTTTCAGCAGTATAATTGTCTGTGCCTTCAAGCCAGAACCGTGCCACAGCAGTTTGAACAGCATTATAGTGAACTCATGGTGATGTTTTGGCTACAAAATTTGCCTGATATGAATGCTGTGGAACTCATCCGGGCCGCTATAGGGTTCCATCACCGAGTACACAAATCAGCGGCCCATTATTTACCCGAATTACATTACCTATGCGTAGACATCTAATGCCACGTACCTCCACATACCTGCCAACAAGCTGTCGGATCCCTGATACACAGAATGAGTGATGTATTTTGTTCCAAAACTGGACAAAAGGTCTTTTTAAGATTAATGGTGCCTTTGTGGTACTTGATGCCGTAACTGTTATCTTTAAGTGCAGTCTCATTTCATTATGTTATTTGCATATGTATAAAATGAGACTAATCAATACCATGCAATACAATATATTTTTGTGTAAAAAATGTTAATGATAGTATCAATGTGTTTAGAAATTTTATTAAAATTATGGAAAAATGGCATTATTTGTCAGTGTAAATGTGTAATGCTTATTTGTTGCATAACCCTTAATGATGTCATGTTCATTTTCACCTCGGTCAGTAGTCCTTGGATATTTTTGTGATTATCATCTCATGGTCTGTTGATCAATGGCAGAGTTTGTTGCAACGTCGCTCATGACTTTCGCGCTCGTTATTAACCTATGAGTAGTTGCTTATCATATTTCTGGAGTTGTGGAATTAGATGTTTTTTTTCCATTTGAACCAAACTTATTTATTTATTTTTCACAGAGTCATAAAGGTGACATTTGGACAAAGCAGTTGCAGATATTTAATGTTAAAAGTAGTAATTACAACAATTAGTAATATGTATTGAAATTCAGTACAGTCTTTACATACATTTGTATTGCAAGGGATATTAGATTACCATGTAGCATATGTCCCAATTTTTATGATATACTTGAAATATGATATGTCTAACTTGTATACAAGTTGTTGTAATATATTTATGTGTTCTTACTACTTCTAACTTTAAAATTCATTAAGTGAATACTGACTTTTTTCAGCAAAAAAATTAGCTTTGAACTGAACAGCCTATGGTTACTGGTTCTCATAACATGGTTCTGCAGATTTCTCATGGAAGTTGGAGATAGTGTCTGTATAAACAGTTTCTTCATGAACTGTGATGTTTACATAGTATTCCTGTCTCTTAACCAAAATGTGTATTGTTTCCATTTAAGATGATTTTTGGAACTATAATACTATTGTTGGATGTTGTTAATACTTTGCAGTTAATTTTCTTGCAGTTCCCCCTGCCTACATAAAGACAGTTGTTTGTGGAGTGGAGCCAGTGGAATGGGCGAGGAAACTGAAAACTGTTACATTTATCTATCTGATCAGCAAGTGTAGTTGTATCAGCTAATTTGACCAGTGATCTGCACTATCCATATTCCACCTAGAGTAGAGATAGCTTATTCGTGAACTAACGGGTCCCAAGAAATGGTTCATCAAGATGAACAGAACAAGCGATGAATGAATTCTAAGGAACGGTCTTTCATAGTTCATTTTGGTCACAGTTTTCTACTTATAGTTCCTGGGAACGAGAAACAATCAGTCCCATTCCAGCCTCGGTCCCATTCCCGTCGGTCTCTTTCTCCCTCAGCCGGACTTGTCCTTCTTCACATGGTTATTATTATCAGTAGCAGTATATTAAGCTACAAATTATCATTTTAAACCTGTGTGGTCTCCCTGGTGTGCCTACTTGACCACCAGTCCCCATCACGCTGTTCACTCTAACAACAAAGTACAATACAGGGTTGAAGACATGGAGAAAGATAGGTATCATCACAATTTGAATTTAGAGTAATATAACTTTCTTACCTTTATTGGTCGTTGTTGCACGCTCGTCATCCAGTGATGAATCTCGCCATACACTTTTTGTTAAATCAATTTGAGGTCCAGGGTGTGTCTTTTGCTGCGTAAGAATTGACACATAGTTAAACTTCCAACTTTTATTTTATAAATGCTGATCATGACAATATTCAATAATTTTCATTGTAAGAGCTTTTCCAATACATTTTTTGTTCCCTCTATCCTTGACCTTCTCAAAGCACGCGTATTACAAGACGTCTCAACACCAACCGCCCATTGTCTCTACACCCGCCAATAACTGGCTCCTGTTCACAGAGTTTACAAACTGTGCAGTACTGACAACCTCGGTTGTACATCGCACATATACATATATGAAAAACATAGTATGAAAAATGAAAAGTGTTTATAATATAATTCTGTGGTAATATACCTCATTATTGTCATCATATTAACAGTTTTGTAACAAAATAATAATATTTCACTTTATGTTTACGTAGTTAAAGTTCACTTGCTCCTTCAAGTTGATTGATGGCACCGCACACCTTGCCAGCTGGTGGTATCGGTAGTTTCAGTAGTCCGTTACATTACAATGCCCATTCTAGATCTGTTTCAAACCTTTTTTGAACTCTGAACTTCTGGTTCTTTTTGTATTCTATTCAGCAGTTAAAAGGTATTTTATAATTATGTAAATTACATAAAATTACATGGTATGTAATATATACATCTTGTCAAGTAACAAAATAGTATATCAGCTTACTTCACTATTTCAATAAACAGCAGAAGAAATACTTGTCAAAAGGCAAGATTTTTTTTATTCCACATGCAAAGGAAGTCAGCACAGCACACACGAGTGGCCATTTTTTGTTTTTTTTTTTTTTTATCCAAGGTAAAAGATCATGTTCACTGTTATGGAAGGCAGACTGACTTAACAACCGAATGATGTCCGTGTTCCATAATAGAATGCATGGTGTCACATATTGTAAAGAGAATGTGATAACTTCTCCAATATTATTTCAGTGGCGCACAAAAAATCGGCCCTGAGTACTAGGCTGCCCATTGTCGCCTACCAGTTGTTATCTATTGTTTTGAAGTTGTTGTTTGCATTAGCTTATTTGTTATTTCTTCACTGCCTAATTATTAGATGTTTATCTATTCTGCTCGTAGCGGTCAACAAATCGTGCATAATTGGCAAGCAGTCTGTACTCAAGGCCAGTTTTTTGTGCTCCACCTTATATTATTTCACTGCAATCAGCCACATAATGCCACAGTTGGTAAATGAGAGGTTTTGCAGAATCATGAAAATTACAAGTGTGTGAGAATTCTGTTATGAATAAAAACTCTGTACTCCAGGATGGAGGCAAGTGCCCCCTCTTGGCGCCTTCCATCTTCGGTCACCTATGCTACTAATTTTCAATTTTTTATAAGAACCATATACTAAGCACAAATGAATGATGAACGTGTAAAACTGAATGGTTCCCAAAAAAGAGAGATCGCCAGTGAACTAGTTCCCAAGGATGAACGAGTCTGCCCATCTCTAATCTAGAGTGTCTTCGTATCCTACTGCTAGTGTTATTGGAAGGAGTCTGAGTGAATGTACATGGGAGTAACACTGGAGCCTATTCCAGAAATGAAACAGGAACTGTGTGCATCAAAACTTAAGTGGGTCAATACAAGATGCTTCGGCAATCCTTGCAGTTTAGGGAGACAATGGGATAACTGGAGGCTGGAATGTGCCGTACAGGAGTTGTGCTGTCATATTTCTGTGAGGATGTCAACAGCTAAAGATATGGTGGTCTTAGTAAAAACACTACACTGCCATTACTGCAAGACCACCTTGTAATGTTAGAGACCGCTGAACTACAAGTAGACTGGGATGGGTCTGTAATAATTGCAGTGGGAACAGAATGGATGAAGAGATATCTCCCAGCATCACTTCACAATCTTTAGGGTCATCAAGGACCTGTGATGATGACATTCTGTGAACACCAGAAAAGTAATTTCTTTCATTTTTCAAGAGTATGTTCGCTGTGACAATGGAATTGGTGCAATGATGAAAGCAGTTTTATGTGAATGAGAATTACCAAGGTGCAAGCTACTCTTGAGTACTCCTGTCAGAATATCTCTGTTTGTTATGCAGCCACCAAGTTGCCACAGTTTTTCTAGGTGTACTTGAGACTACAGATGTCTTGGACACCTAGATTGATCTTTTTCATCTCAATGTTGCTGGACCAAACTATAACCTGCTTATGTCTCATTGCAGTGCAGTGGATATTTGGCTCTAAAGAAGACACTTAGCTTGCTTGCTAAGAGGAAAGTGGTTCCAGGCAGCTGAATCATGACCACAGGCCTGAGTGTCAGCAGCTGGTTATTCAGTTTCTGATGTGGCTTCAACTTTTTGGAGAAAAACAGCATCCTTCAAGAAGCTACTATTCTGTTTTAAAAACTTTAGGTAAAAATTTCAAATTTTCTGTAATGCCAGCAAAAAAGGTTCTGTATTTTTGAAACTTTTGCTCAGTGACCTTATGTATGTTTTTATTTATTTTTCCTGTTATTTTTTACGACCACTGTAATACTGAACATTATTAATAAGAATAACAATGACGGTCTAGTCAACAACCTGTAATTGATAACGATTTCTTTATCAGATCATACAATTTGTCAATCAGTGTGCTTGTAGCAGTGTTCTCCTTACCATGGAGGCAAGCCTGAATGAAGAAGAAAATTTTATTGAACATTTAATTTTTGGCATAGGCTCTTGCTGCTGCAACAGCATATATTTCAAAAATTTAATAAACCATTTGATAGAAATGTATGTTCCTTTGGAAGTTACACACACCAATATATCAGTTCTCCAATACCTCATTTTAGTATTTGTTAATTGAACTATATATCTTAAATCAGAATTCAGCATTGTCTAATGTCTTTTTGTAATCTAAATCTACATCTGCATCTACATCCATACTCCGCAAGCCACCTGACGGTGTGTGGCGGAGGGTACCCTGAGTACCTCTATCAGTTCTCCCTTCTATTCCAGTCTCGTATTGTTCGTGGAAAGAAGGATTGTCTGTATGCTTCTGTGTGGGCTCTAACCTCTCTGATTTTATCCTCACGGTCTCTTCGCGAGATTTACGTAGGAGGGAGCAATATACTGCTCGACTCTTCCGTGAAGGTATGTTCTCGAAACTTTAACAAAAGCCCGTACCGAGCTACTGAGGGTCTCTCCTGCAGAGTCTTCCACTGAAGTTTACCTATCATCTCCGTAACACTTTCGCGATTACTAAATGATCCTGTAATGAAGCGCACTGCTCTCCGTTGGATCTTCTCTATCTCTTCTATCAACCCTATCTGGTACGGATCCCACACTGCTGAGCAGTATTCAATCAGGGGCAAACAAGCGTACTGTAACCTACTTCCTTTGTTTTCAGATTGCATTTCCTTAGGATTCTTCCAATGAATCTCAGTCTGGCATCTGCTTCACCAACGATCAACTTGATATGATCATTTCATTTTAAATCACTCCTAATGCGTACTCCCAGATAATTTATGGAATTAACTGCTTCCAGTTGCTGACCTGATATTTTGTAGCTAAATGATAAGGGAACTATCTTTCTATGTATTCGCAGCACATTACACTTGTCTACATTGAGATTCAATTGCCATTCCCTGCACCATGCATCAATTCACTGCAGATCCTCCTGCATTTCAGTACAATTTTCCATTGTTACAACCTCTCGATACACCACAGCATCATCTGCAAAAAGCCTGAGTGAACTTCCGATGTCATCCGCAAGGTCATTTATGTATATTGTGAATAGCAACGGTCCTATGACACTCCCCTGCGGCACACCTGAAATGACTCTTACTTCGGAAGACTTCTCTCCATTGGGAATGACATGCTGCATTCTGTTATCTAGGAACTCTTCAATCCAATCACACAATTGGTCTGATAGTCCATATGCTCTTACTTTGTTCATTAAACGACTGTGAGGAACTGTATCGAACGCCTTGCGGAAGTCAAGAAACACGGCATCTACCTGGGAACCCATGTCTATGGCTCTCTGAGTCTCGTGGACGAATAGCGCGAGCTGGGTTTCACACGACTGTCTTTTTTGAAACCCATGCTGATTCCTACAGAGTAGATTTCTAGTCTCCAGAAAAGTCATTATACTCAAACATAATACGTGTTCCAAAATTCTACAACTGATCGACGTTAGAGATATAGGTCTATAGTTCTTCACATCTGTTCAACGTCCTTTCTTGATAATGGGGATGACCTGTGCCCTTTTCCAATCCTTTGGAACGCTACGCTCTAGACCTACGGTACACTGCTGCAAGAAGGGGGGCAAGTCTCTTCGCGTACTCTGTGTAAAATCGAACTGGTATCCCATCAGGTCCAGCGGCCTTTCCTCTTTTGAGCTATTTTAATTGTTTCTCTATCCCTCTGTCGTCTATTTCAATATCTACCATTTTGTCATCTGTGTGACAATGTACAGAAGGAACTACAGTGCAGTCTTCCTCTGTGAAACAGCTTTGGAAAAAGACATTTAGTATTTCGGCCTTTAGTCTGTCATCCTCTGTTTCAGTACCATTTTGGTCACAGAGTGTCTGGACGTTTTATTTTGATCCACCTACCACTTTGACATAAGAGTAAAATTTCTTAGGATTTTCTGACAAGTCAGTACATAGAACTTTACTTTCGAATTCATTGAACGCCTCTCACATAGCCCTCCTCACACTACATTTCGCTTCGCGTAATTTTTGTTTGTCTGCAAGGCTTTGGCTATGTTTATGTTTGCTGTCAAGTTCCCTTTGCTTCCACAGCAGTTTTCTAACACTGATGTTATACCACAGTGGCTCTTTTCCATCTCTTATGATCTTGCTTGGCACATACTCATCTAACGCATATTGTACGATGGTTTTGAACTTTGTCCACTGATCCTCAACACTATCTGTACTTGAGACAAAACTTTTGTGTTGACCCATCAGGTACTCTGTAATCTGCTTTTTGTCACTTTTGCTAAACAGATAAATCTTCCTACCTTTTCTCTAACCTAAAAAACCCACATGTGCACTCCACACATACTCCGCTACCCTTGTAGCCACTTCCGGCGTGTAGTGAACGCCTGACCTTTTCAGGGGGATCCTACATTTCTCCACCCGAGAAATGTAGGATCGAGAAATTTCCACCCCAGATCTCCTCAGAATTGTCTGAGCCTCCGGTTTAAGCCTTCTACTCGGCTCCAAACCAGAGGACCGCGATCGGTTCTGGGAACGATACTACAAATATTTAGCTCAGATTCCACCCCACGAGCGAGCCTTTCCACCTTCACCAATTCCGCCAATCACCTGTACGAACTGAGGATGACCCCTGAACCCAGATGGCAGGAGTTAGTGCAGACATGAGCAACAATTTGCAGTCGCGTGCACCCAGTGCTCTCTATCGCCAACGGCAGGGCCTCCTCAACATCCTGGATGTATGAGATGTTGCGTTGTACTGCTGTAATTGTTCAAGTGCATTGAAATGCACATTCGACATGAATGTATGCCGGTGATCAGATGTGGTGCTTACATGCATTTCACCTGTATCTAGACGTATCAGGGGTCCATATCACTCCAACTGCACACACCGCACACCATTACAGAGCCTCCACCAGCATGAACAGTTCCCTGCTGACATGAAGGGTCTGCATTGTCCTGTTGGAATAGCCCAAGTCTGTTGGAATGCCCAATAGATATGGATGTATGCAGGTGATCAGACAGGATGCTTACATACGTGTCACCTGTAAAAGTTGTATCTAGACATATCAGGAGTCCCACATCTCTCCAGCTGCACACATCCCACACTATTACAGAGCCTCCACCACCTTGAACAGTCCCCTGCTGACATGCAGGGTCCACGGATTCATGAGGTTGTCCCCACACCTGTACACGCCCATCCACTCAATACGATTTGAAATAAGACGTGTTTGACCAGGCAACATGTTTCAGTCATCAACAGCCCAACCTCAGTGTTGACAGGCCCAGGTGAGGTGTAAAGCTTTGTGTCGTGCAGTCATAAAGGGAACACGAGTGGGCCTTCGGCTCTGAACATCGATGATGTTAGAATTAATGGTTCACTCGCTGACACTTGTTGATGGCCCAGCTTTGATATCTGCAGCAATTTGCAGAAGGGTTACATGTTGAACAGTTCTATTCAGTCGTCATTGGTCCTTGTTTTACTGGATTCCTGATTTTCACACTACACTCGTGAAATGGTCGTACAGGAAAATTCCCACTTTATTGCTGCCTCGGAAGTGCATGTCCCATCACTTGTGTGTCAACTATAACACCACATTCAAACTCACTTAAATCTAGATAACCTGCCATTGTAGCAGTAGCAGCAGTAGCAGCAGTAACCGATCCCAGTGTCCTGTTGCCTCATAAAAGACCCGAACATGCTGCTGAGTTGAAGCAAACTCGGGGGGGGGGGGGGGGGGGGGGGCTGCATTCCTACAGCAACTCCCTGGCAGAGTACGTGTCCCATCGTATTTTGAACAGGGATGAGATGAAGCCTTTCCGTAGCACTAGGTAGTATGCTCACAAGTGACGTCACGGGGTGTTGCAACCGGTGTGCCAACTCCGTGACCAGAAACAGTTCTGAATGCACCACTCTACAGAGAACACTTCTCCAACCTCTCTCTCCTCCAGCAACATTAATTTGTTACTCAAGCTGCTAATGTACCCTATTCTGCCACCCTTAGTTTTATAAATATCGATATTTCAACATCAGTCATAATAATCCTGTTTTGAGGGTAGATATCCAAAGGAATCAAGAACAACTGCACCCATGAGCAACTTAGAAGTAAATATCCTCAGTATAGTGAAGGAGCTTAAAACAGTTAAGACAGGCAAGGCTTCCTGCCCGGACTATATGCCAGTCAAGGACCTTTCTGAATATGCTGACACAATAGCTCCATACTTAGGAATCGTATACGACCCCTTGCTCGCAGAGAGATCCGTATGCAAAGACTGGAAAGTTGCACTAGTAACGCCAATACCTCAGAAAGAAAACAAGAGTAATCCACTGAATTTCTGGCTCATAACACAAATGTTAATTTACAATAAAATTTTGAACATATACTGTGCTCAAACATTATTAATCACTTTGAAGAAAACATTTATTGACAAAAGCAAACACACATTCAGAAACTATTGTTCTTGTGAAACACAACTAGCTCTTTATTCTCTTGAAGTAATGAGTGCTATCAACAGGGAACATTAAATGGAATCCATGTTTCTAGATTTCCAGCAGGCTTTTGAAACTGCTCTCACAAACGACTTCTAATTAAACTGTGTGCTTATGGAGTGCCATCTTAGTTGTGTGACTGGATTCATGAGTTTCTGTCAGAATGGTCACAGTTCATAACAACTGACAGAAAGTCATCATGTAAAACAGAAGTAATATCTGGTGTTCCCCAAGGAAGTGATATAGACCCTCCCTGATCTACATAAACAATATAGAGACAATCTGAGCAGCCCTCTTATACTGTTTGCACATGATGCTGTCAGTTACCATCATGTAAAGTAATGAGGTGATCAAAATAAATTTCAAAATTTAAAACAATATATCTGTCTGGTGCAAAGAGTGGCAACTGACTCTAAATCATGAAAAACTGTGAAGTCAGCCACATGAGCACTAAAAAGAATCTGTTAAATTTAGCCACAAGATAAATTACACAAATCTAAAGGGCGTAAACTCAGCTACATATTTAGGGTTACAATTATGAATAACTTAAACTGGAAGGATCATGCAGATAATCTTGTGGGGAAAGCAAGCCAAAGACTGCAATTTATTGGCAGAACACTTAGAAAATGTAACAGGTTTGCTAAAGAGACTGCTTACACTACACTTGTCCACCCTCTTCTGTAGTACTGCTGTGCAGCATAGGGTCTGCATCAGATAGGATTGATGAAGGAGGACGTTTTGTATTACTGCAAAATAAAGGAGAGTGTGCCACGGTGAATTAGTGTGGCAATCATTAAAAGAAAGTAAGAAAGATTGGGTGTAATGTGCCATCAACATCAAGGTCATTAGAGATAAAGCACAAGCTATCATTGTGTCATGGACCGGGAAGGGAACTGTGGCCTTGCCCTTTCAAAAGAACCATCCTGGCATTTTCCTGGAGTGATCTAGGGAAATAGTGGAAAACCTAAATCTTGATGGTTGGATGTGGGTTTGAACTATCATCCTCCTAAATGTGAGTCCAGTGTGCTAACCACTGCACCATCTCGCTCAGTAGCAGTCATTAAAACAAAGGCTTTTTTGGTGTGGCAGGGCATTCTCACAATATTTCAGTCACTGACTTTCTCCTTATAGTGTGAAAATATTTTGTTGGTGCCCATCTATACGGTTAGAGATGGCCATCATAATGAAATCAGAGCTTGCACAGAGGAAAGTTAAGTGTTCATTGTCCACATGCACTGTTCAAGAGTGGAACAGCAAATAAGTAGCTTAATGGTGCTTCAATGACCCTCTAGCAGGCACTTAAATGTGAATTTCAGAGTAATCACATACATATGGATGTGAAATGTTTTTTAATCAGCATAAGTCCCTTTTATATTTTAGACAATAGTAACTGAGGCTACAATTGTGACCTTTTGAAAAGTGGCTAGAGTATTGCGATTATGGTGTGTATTTACATTATTTCTGCGAACACCGTGTGTAGAAATTCTGATTTTTTTGAGGTGATTTAGCGTTTTGGTTCTTTGATCCTTGATACTGCAGTTTGCTTTGCATTGCTGTACCTGATTTATTCTGGGCAGAGAGAACAAACTGGTTACATAGATTCTAGGTGGTCAAGTGTGAGTGAAAATAAATAGCATAAACAATTTACAGGGTACAGACTTTTATCACATTTCTAATAAGAAGGTGCATTACTGTATCTGATTCATTCTGGGCAGAGAGAACAAACTGGTTACATAGATTCTAGGTGGTCAAGTGTGAGTGAAAATAAACAGCATAAACAATTTACAGGGTACAGACTTTTCTCACATTTCTAATAAGAAGATGCTTGATATAAAGGAACTACAATGGCCATTAGCAGCTTTAAATATTATGCAAAATATTAATACTGAAAATTGGCACTATAGGAGAGCATATTGAATACATACTTATAAAAACACTAACTGGTTATGTGGCTGTGCAGTTAAAAATGCATTATTCTGCTGCCCATGCCTGTTGTTTGACAACGGTCCCTTGTGAACAAAAGTCAAAGTTACGGGCATAAGTCATCTGAGTACCAAAGTAAAGAAGCATGAATCTTAGCTCTTCATCAACATTTTTTAAGACTGGCACTTTTAGGAGCTGTCAATGTAGTTAAATAACTGTAGGGTAAGTACAGAAGGAAATTTGTGGAATATGATGAAAAATCTAGGCATAATAGGTGTGTGTTGAAAAACTGTATTCGTTTCTGTGGTTGCTTTTGATTGACCTTAAGTTTTCATGACAAAATTGAATCATCATCAAATCCTGGTGAAAATGAAACTTCCCAGAAATTAATTGCACAGACCTACATTAGGGTATTTGTTATGGCTGGTTCCTCTGGTGGCATAGAAGCTACTGTGAAAAAATTCTATCATAACACAGAGTACATACATAGTTGTGCCCATCATTTTCATCTTATAATGAGAAATGTATCAACAGTGAACAGCACTGGGAAATTAGTTTTTTTGAGTTTTGCAGGAAATATTTGAGTTGAGACTGGTTATAAATGATTTTTTATCACCATATAAGATAATGACATCTGGTGTCAGGTTACTCACTTGGGCCCCTTGGTGTACCCACTTCTTCTCCGCTGGAGCACTGGGCATTGATCAAGGTCACCCAAGCAATTGCACTAGTTGCATTCAAGGTCATGACGTAACTCTATAATCATTAAGTGACACAAAAATGGTGGCAAATCCCTCTCCTCCTCCCCTTCCCACCACTCTGGACCTGCTTTTTTTATAACAAATTGTGTCACTTGTGTTGTATTTGTTAATAACACATTATGTTAAGTCACATCACTTCAGTTCTGTTTGTTGATACCAATTTCATATATCACCATTCAAGGTGCCAGCAGTGCAGCAACTAAGCAGGTATGAAAGTACATTCATTTTTATGTATTTTTGTACATTTTCATAGTTTCCCAAATTTTATGTATTTTTCACACGTTTGTATTTTTCCCATAATTTTCTTGTTTTATAACTGGGAGTCACTCTGTAGGTAGATAGCATAGCGAGAGGTTGTAGGCAGAGTCTGTATGTCCACAACAAATAAGTCACACGAGTTGTACTTGTTAATAACAATTTAGCATTATGAGGCACTAGCAGTGACCACACCGGGCAGATATGTAGGTAGACATGTTGAATAATCGAGGCTTCTGCCAGTTGTTCGCGTTGTTCTCACACAATATTTTGATGGAATGACTCACTGTCTTCTTCAGGAGCTCCCTGATACTGGTCCTTGGGTGTTTTCATTTCTTTTCTTTTTTTTTTCCAGCACATTTAATTCCTTTCTCTCACGGGGAAAGGCTAGTCTTACTAGTGCACACATTTTTGCATGAGCTTTGCCAACATCCTGTTCCACATGCATCTTTGGTGGAGTGGGGGGTAAATATTTGCTGTATTTCAACTGGTAGTGTAGGAGGAGTTGCAAGAGGCCTGACTTACAGTCACAGGGAAACCTCTGAAACCCCTGGCCAGGAGTGCTGGGTTTCCACTTGCTGGGGTACTGTGGCATTTTCACCTTGTTGTGTTCGTTTTTTCAAGATTCGTCTGCTTGTAGCAGTGAAGTCTCCTTGCTGTGGATTTAGACTGTCGGGTGTTGTCCTTCTCCTTGCAGTGTTAATTGCACAGTTATGGCTGTTGATGAATTCAGTGGTTTACACTGATCGGTGGGTTCTCTCCATTTGGGTGATTGAAATACTGTCTTTTCTGTCGACCTCTGGCACTTGTGTCACACAGTCGCTCACCGTCATCTTCTCGCCGTTTATCTTCCCGAGCTGACCCTCGAGGTCATCTGGGAGGGGAGTCTGCGTCTGTCGGTGTTGTAGTGGGCAGCCTTCCACCTGGGAGACCATTTTGACACGTGCCAATCTGTGACTCTCGCAACACCACTTGTGGCTGATAATTGTAGACCTCTCTCAGCAGGAGGCAGGAGATCCTCGATTTTTTTTAACCTTCCATTCCCTGCCTCTTTAGGGGGTCGAGAGAGTCAATCGAAACTTCTCAGACTCTTCGTTGCCATTGTTCTATCTTCGTATTTTGGGATTCTTTTTGTCACGTGTTTGGGGCAATTTGCCTGAGATAGCTTGTCTCCTAATTAGCAGTTTTGTGAACAGCATTTGGGGGACAGCTCTGGCATTCGCCTTACAGCTGAGGGGAAATCTCCGAAAACCCCGGTTAGAGCTAATAGTGTCGACACCTAAAGTATTATGCCAGGTCTGGCTCCTACTACGGCAGCTTTCTCACTTCCTCCGATAATACGTGTCCTTTCAGTTAAATTCTTCCAGCTCTCGAGGTCTCGTCAGGATGCTAAATCGGTCGAACACCTCAAACGTCTGCACTGCTGTGCTCATCTTCGGTCTGACGTTTATATCTCTCTGCGGCGGCCCTCCATTTGGGAGGAAGACGAGACGAGCTGATGAGCACCGGTTTGGCACACACACGACTCCATTTGCAGACGACAGTGGTACACCTCCCTCAACAAGAGGCACACAGCGTGGAGCGCCATCCTGAAGTGGGATTAGGCCTCTTCTAGAGTGGTGTTAACACTGTCCAGCAGTGTTCTTCTTCGCCAGTGGTTGTTGTGTCACTGCAACATTTTGACCCTCATGGCATGCCCATGCCAACTGTCTCACTAGTGGAGGGGCTGCTGGCCACGTGGGAGACGAGACACGTGCTCTGTTACCACAGCTCAGTGGTGGAAGCCACAGCTTTACTGTGCCTTCTTCCCCTTTGGCAGCATTTTCTATCGGATCGACCTGCTTCTGCCGATTTCGCACGGGTGGCACTGGGCATTTTACTTACGATGTAGCTATGGCCTGTGGAATCTTTACCGACATCAGTTTGCTACGTGAGGCCTACCACAGTGAGACGCATTATCTGATCTTTCTTCTGCAATGTGCAATTGTGGCTGGCGTGTTTGTCAGCACTTTCTACAGATTTTGGCTGCTTGCGGCAATATTTTGTCACGTGTCCGTCTTCTTGGCACCTAAATAATTGCGGCTTGCTGTCAAGTCCCACTGGAAGAGGTTCAACTTGCACCTGAAAACCGAGCAGCTTGGGCACCTTGAAGATGGCATCTACTGCCTTCCTGCATCTCTGGTTCTCTGCTATGTCCACCACTACAATGAACAGCAGCAGTTTCCATTCATTTGTAATGCTGCACAGCCAGTCTGCCACACCTCTGAATCCGGTATGCAGAAATCCTTTGTGGACTGTGTCTTCATTGTACATCCACGGTAGCCCTCCGAGGAATACCTCGGCTTCCGTTGTCTTCCTTTTCTGTGGCAAGTGCTCCAGTGCAGGAACAATGTATTTGTCAAGAATAGGCTAGAGGACCTCATAGTTGCTCCAGGATTTGACTTGCACCTCGAGAAGAGTATCGTCCTTTAGGCAGTTTATGCCTTTATTGCAGATGTAGTTCCCTCCAGTGTGCGAAGGAACACCACCAATTTCTCACCCGGGTGCTGGACGTAGAGAGGGACAGGGACTGTCGGTACCTCTGGTCGCTTGGCATTCTGCACAGTGATCTCGAGATCATCCTTCTGCCGTGTCTCGCCACCGTCGCAGGTACGGTGGAAGATGTTGTTGCTGTCAGAGATGCTGCCCTCAGGAGCAACACCTCGGGCACTCCATATCCAGTTTGGGCCACGTCAGGTGCACTGTCTACGGTACGTGTCCACGGATAGTGGCTCTAGTTGTCCTCTCTTGCCACCGGTGTTTCGACTGTCGTCTGCAACCGGCTCGGCTGTCCTCTGGTATCGTGGCCATCATCTGATACCCTGTTTCTCGTCCGTGCCTCGCCTGGCACTCTTCCGCCGATTGCTGCTGCCTCGGCCATCCTCAGGTTGTCTCGGGCATTGTGTGTAAAGTCCTTGCCTGTTGGGGCAGGCCGCCAGTGTACTCCAGGTGTTCCGTCTCCTCTGTGGGAACATCAGGTGTTCGGTCTCACATCTGCTACTGCCGGGCCTGTCCAGTGACGTGTCACCTAGAGTCTGTAGTGTCTGATGCTCTGTGCAGTTGCTGTTTTGTCAGTCTCCATTCCCATTTCTGTTTCTCTTTGAATCTCCGTGTTGTCTTCACTGTGTTTACAGATGCATCAGTACTGGATTCCAAGTGGTGCTGAGCTGGTACCCAGTGCAATGGTTGATAAGATTCTCTATGACCTTCATCTTGGTGGATTCTTTTATGACACTGTCCCAAAATCCGTTGAGATGAAGATCACATCTCATCAACTGTGACACTTGATACTAGCTCAGTACCACCTGGAATCCAGCTCTCAATCGTCTGAAAACACAACAGAGACAACATTGAGATTCTGAAACAGAGATGGGAGCAGAGACTGAGAAAACAACGATCGGACAGAGCACCAAACATTACAGATCGGAAGTGACACGACACTAGACCGACCCAACAGTAAGAGATGTAGGACAAAACACCTGAATGTCCCCACAGAGGAGATGGAACGCCTGGAGCACCGGATGAGAAATACAAAAACAGAGGCCTGCCCTAAAAGGCAAGGACTTCACACACAAAATCCAGAACATCTGGATGATGGCCAAGGCAACAGCAGTCAGCAGATAGAATGCCTGGCACCGTGCGGTTGCGAAACATAGCATCAGACAATGGGCACAACACCAGAGGACAGCTAGGTGAGGTGTGGATGGCGGTTGGAGTGCCAGCGACAAGAGAGGACAACTAGAGCCACCCGTGGAAGTGTGGGCCACAATCGAAGTGCCGTAAGTGACGTAGACTGAAAACAGAGCGATTAGCACCATCAAATGTATAAATATTGGACCCAATCCACCAGTTCTGTCCAAGGACCAGTCTCAGGGAGCACCTGAAGCAAACAGCGAATCATGCTGTCGAAATATTGTGTGAGTATGACATGAAAATGTGGCAGAAGACCCAATGTCACAGCATGTCAACATATCACATGAATGACTGAAGAATTAGAGATATGTAGGTACTCTCATTTTATGTATCTTCCATATTTAGCTCAATTTAACGTATTTTTCAACCGTTTTTGCTTTCTCACCAGGTTTCCCACAAATATATGTATTTTCACTATTTACACAAGACTGTTCATTACATTGTGTCGAGTCATAATGCTCTCAGGCAATCACAATGCAGTATGTGGCTGAATCAGATATCACTGATACTGAGGCACACTGCTCCAGCTTGATCCTGTATAATTGGCTCATCTGAGTGGGGTAAGTTGTAGCCCTCATCTATTTATTAATAACAAATTACATCATTACACAAGGACTATTTGTTAGTAAGAAATTCATATTTCAAGGCTCCAGCAAATGTCACACCCAGACAAATACATAATTACTTTCATTTTTCCACAATTTACCCAATTATGTGAAATATACGTCAATATCATGTCGTGTTGTGTTGCAATGTTGTGTCATGATGTTGTGTCCCAATTTATGTGTCGTCGTTAAGCCACCACTCCGTTACGTGTGTGTGTGTGTGTGTGTGTGTGTGTGTGTGTGTGTGTGTGTGTGTGTGTGTGTGTGTGTGTGTGTGCGCGCGTGTAGAGAGAGAGAGAGAGAGAGAGAGAGAGAGAGAGAGAGAGAGAGAGAGAGAGAGATGTCACAGTGTTTGTTACAAATGCAGATATTGGTAGAAATAGTACATCATGTCATAGAGAATTCTACAAGCACTACCAATTTCTAACCAAAGATATTGTATTATACCACACTACCCACACTACATTACTAGGTTGTGTGACATCATAGTAAAATTGTGATGCTTCCAACAAAAAAATGTTGTATGTGTATGCTCCTCTAGGGAGGTGAGCAGCAAAATCAGGTCACCTGCAGCTTAGATCACCCTCATATTGTGATGTGTTGGTGAGTAGCCACGAGTGCTGGTGCTTGGAATATGATAGCAAACACAGTGTCTAGCAGCTACCACAGTTACCGAGAATAGTTCGGTACAATCCTCTCTGGCCTGATGGATGACATTGCTGCTGTTTCAGTTCTGGGTGAGTGATCTACTGCTTGCTATAATAATGGCAAACAGGTCTCAAGATGCAGGAGGAAATATGAAAGACTGCTACAAAAACATTCCTAGATAATGAGGAACTCTTCCCCTGTACTAGCTGGATAATGCCTGTAGGGTACGGAACTCCACATACAATCGTCCCCATCGTGTTGCATACTGGAGTGTTCCACAGGCCTTCCTAGCACTACACCAGACCATATCCTCAGTCATGGTATAGAAAGTTGCACAATATACAGGGTTTTACAAAAAAGGTACGGCCAAACTTTCAGGAAACATTCCTCACACACAAATAAAGAAAAGATGTTATGTGGACGTGTGTCCGGAAACGCTTAATTTCCATGTTAGAGCTCTCATTTTAGTTTCGTCAGTATGAACTGTACTTCCTCGATTCACTGCCAGTTGGCCCAACTGAAGGAAGGTAATGTTGACTTCGGTGCTTGTGTTGACAAGCGACTCATTGCTCTACAGTACTAGCATCAAGCACATCAGTACGTAGCATCAACAGGTTAGTGTTCATCACGAACGTGGTTCTGCAGTCAGTGCAATGTTTACAAATGCGGAGTTGGCAGATGCCCATTTGATGTACGGATTAGCACGGAGCAATAGCCGTGGCGCGGTACGTTTGTATCGAGACAGATTTCCAGAATGGAGGTGTCCCGACAGGAAGACGTGCGAAGCAATTGATCGGCGTCTTAGGGAGCACGGAACATTCCAGTCTATGACTCGCGACTGGGGAAGACCTAGAACGATGAGGACACCTGCAATGGACGAGGCAATTCTTCGTGCAGTTGATGATAACCCTAATGTCAGCGTCAGACGTTGCTGCTGTACAAGGTAACGTTGACCACGTCACTGTATGGAGAGTGCTACGGGAGAAGCAGTTGTTTCCGTACCATGTACAGCGTGTGCAGGCACTATCAGCAGCTGATTCGCCTCCACGGGTACACTTCTGCAAATGGTTCATCCAACAGTGTGTCAATCCTCATTTCAATGCAAATGTTCTCTTTACGGATGAGGCTTCATTCCAACGTGATCAAATTGTAAATTTTCACAATCGACATGTGTGGGCCAACGAGAATCTGCAGTTCTGCAATCACGTCATCGACACAGATTTTCTGTGAACGTTTGGACAAGCATTGTTGGTGACGTCTCGATTGGGCACCACGTTCTTCCACCTACGCTCAATGGAGCACGTTATCATGATTTCATACGAGATACTCTACCTATGCTGCTAGAAAATTTGCCTTTACAAGTACGACACAACATGTGGTTCGTGCACGATGGAGCTCCTGCACATTTCAGTTGAAGTGTTCATACGATTCTCAACAACAGATTCGGTGACCGATGGATTGGTAGAGGCGGACCAATTCCGTGGCCTCCACGCTCTCCTAACCTCAACCCTCTTGACTTTCATTTATGGGGGCATTTGAAAGCTCTTGTCTACGAAACCCCAGTACCAAATGTAGAGACTCTTTGTGCTCGTATTGTGGATGACTGTGATACAGTGCGCCATTCTCCAGGGCTGCATCAGCGCATCAGGGATTCCATGCGACGGAGGGTGGATGCATGTATCCTCGCTAACTGAGGACATTTTGAACATTTCCTGTAACAAAGTGTTTGAAGTCACGCTGCTACATTCTGTTGCTGTGTGTTTCCATTCCATGATTAATGTGATTTGAAGAGAAGTAATAAAATGAGCTCTAACATGGAAAGTAAGCGTTTCCGGACACATGTCCACATAACATATTTTCTTTCTTTGTGTGTGAGGACTGTTTCCTGCAAGTTTGGCTGTACCTTTTTGTAACACCCTGTATGTGTAATCACCTCCGATATGGTAACTGGCACAAACAGTGCTCAATCATTTAGGGAGAGGGCACCCCAATACAGCAAAACCAGTTTTAATTCACCAACACCTTTGCAGATAAACATTACTAGCGATTTAAGTGCCAAGTGCTCCCCTACCTGCCTCTTCATAATTCCTCTACGGAACACCTAGGCAAACCAGTTGTAGCTCCCAGACACCTACACACTACCAGAGGAAGTCTGCGGATTCCTTTGCAGATAAATGTTGCTAATAGTTTCAGCGACAACCACAGCTCTCCCCACCACCCTTTCTCTGTGCAATGATCAGAAACATATTCACTCTCCTCCTTTCAAACTAGCTTAGGTAACTCACATGTCAGCCAGGCAGCCACCCAGGCAGAATGATGACACGTAACTATGATGCCTAAAGCAAATTAACCCTGCAGGCCTGTCTTTATGATTTTCTTTTATTTACATGTCAAGTTTCGTAGGTCCAAATTGAGGAACAAATCTCCAAGGTCATGGAACGTGTCAGTACATGAAATTACAACATAAAAGTAATAAGAGGTAACAATAAAATGTTAATGAACCTGAAAAATGTCAAGCCATAAGTTTAAGTAAAAACAATCAACAATACAACAAGAATCAGTTTTTATTTTTCAAGAAACTCCTCAACAGAATAGAAGGAGTGAGCAGCCAGCAGAGACTGTGATCGCGCGTGCGTGTGCGTGTGTGTAGATACAAACATTTCACTAAATAGTAAACAATGGAAACTCCAGGTTGGAATATCATCAATGTACTGTAAAGATGACATGTTAAGTTGCAGATAGGCATAGTTAAAAGACACTTACACATTAGCTTTTGGCCACAGGGTTTATCAGAAAAAAAGAAGAGAAATCCACACAATTCATTCACACAAGCAAACACACATCATGTTTACATGATTTCCAGCTCTGGCAGCTGAAACCAGAATGCAGCTGTCACATGGAATGGAAGCAGCAATCTGGAGGGGGTGGGGAAGGAGAAGCGATAACAGTGTACCATTGGGAGGAGAGAGGAATACTGTCAAGTGGAGGGTGCAGGGAGTAGAATGCCAACAGCAGTGTCGTGAGACTGTAGGGTATGGAAAAAATGAGCAAAAAAAAAGAAAAGGAGAGGAGCAGAGAAATATGACAGGGTGCATTGGTAGAGGCCGGAACACAGAGGGTGGGAGATGAGAAAGTGGAGGAGGTGATAGGACAGAGGGGTTGGAAACCGTTGGATGGAGAGTCTGGGGACACTTTGTTACTGTAGGCTAAAGCCAGGATAGTTATGGGAGTGGAGAATGTTTTGTAAGGATAACTTGTATTTGTGCCATTCAGAGAAGTTGGTGGTGGAGGGAAGGATCCAGATGGCTCGGGTAGTGAAGCAGCCCTTGAAATCGAGTGTGTTGTGTTCAGCCACATGTTGTGCCACAGGCTGCTGTACATTGCTCCTGGCCTGAGATCCCTCCCACCCCTCCTCAAGTGGTGTTCTATCACCCACCCAACCTCCACATCATCCTAGTCCATCCCTGTGCCACTCCCAATCACAACCCCTCGGCACTAGCATCACGTTCCTGTGGAAGACCCAGGTGCCAGACTGGTCCAATCCACCCACCCAGCACTTCCTATTCCAGTCGTCACACGTTTATGCTACCCCATCAGGTTGGACCACCTGTGAAAGCAGCCCTGTCATTTACCAGCTCGGCTGCAATCATTGCTCAGCTTTTTAAATTGGTATGACTACCAAGGAGCTGTCCACTAGGGTGAATAGCCAATGCCAAACTCTGACCGAGAGAAAAATAGACCACCCTGTGGCACGACTTGCAGCTTAACATAACACGCTTTCCGAATGACCCTTGTAAATATACATTGTCACTTACTCTACGCAAGGCAAATATGTTTAAATCGTGAAGGTAAGTCCCTAACAGGTTTCTGAAGTCAAACATGAGCTGTTGTTGTAGTATTCAGTCCTGAGACTGGTTTGATGCAGCTCTCAATGCTAGTCTATCCTGTGCAAGCTTCTTCATCTCCCAGTACTTATTGCAACCTACATCCTTCTGAATCTGCTTAGTGTATTCATCTCTTGGTCTCCTGCTACGATTTTTACCCTCCGCACTGCCCTCCAGTGCTAAACTTGTGATTCCCTGATGCCTCAGAACATATCCTACCAATCGGTCCCTTCTTCTTGTCAACTTGTGCCACAAACTCCTCTTCTCCTTAATTCTATTCAATACCTCCTCATTAGTTATGTAATCTACCCATCTAATCTTAAACATTCTTCTGTAGCACCACATTTCAAAAGCTTCTATTCTCTTCTTGTCCAAACTATATATCGTCCATGTTTCACTTCCATACATGGCTACACTCCATACAAATACTTTCAGAAACGACTTCTTGACACTTAAATCTACACTTGATGTTAACAAATTTCTCTTCTTCAGAAACACTTTCCTTGCCATTGCCAGTCTACATTTTATATCCTCTCTATTTCGACCATCATCAGTTATTTTGCTCCCCAAATAGCAAAACTCCTTTACTACTTTAAGTGTCCCATTTCCTAATCTAATTCCCCCAGCGTCACCCGACTTACTTTGACTACATTCCATTATCCTCGTTTTGCTTTTGTTGATGTTCATCTTATATCCTCCTTTCAAGACACTGTCCATTCCGTTCAACTGCTCTTCCATGTCCTTTTCTGTCTCTGACAGAATTACAATGTCATTGGTGAACCTCAACGTTTTCATTTCTTCTCCATGGCTTTTAATACCTACTCCGAACTTTTCTTTTGTTTCCTTTACTGCTTGCTCAATATACAGATTGAATAGCATCGGGGATAGGCTACAACCCTGTCTCACTCCCTTCCCAATCAGTGCTTCCCTTTCATGCCCCTCAACTCTTATAACTGCCATCTGTTTTCTGTACAAATTGTAAATAGCCTTTCGCTCCCTGTATTTTATCCCTGCCACTGTTAGAATTTGAAAGAGAGTATTCCAGTCAACATTATCAAAAGCTTTCTCTAAGTCTACAAATGCTAGAAATGTAGGTTTGCCTTTCTTTAATCTTTCTTCTAAGATAAGTCGTAGTGGCAGTATTGCCTCTCGTGTTCCAACATTTCTACGGAATCTTCCCTGAGGTCAGCTTCTATCAACTTTTCCCATTCATCTGTAACGAATTCGTGTTAGTATTTTGCAGCCATGGCTTATTAAACTGATAGTTCGGTAATTTTCACATCTGTCAGCACCTGGTTTCTTTGGGATTGTTATTATTATATTCTTCTTGAAGTCTGGGGGTATTTCGCCTGTCTCATACATCTCGCTCATGGTAGAGTTTTGTCAGGACTGGCTCTCCCAAGGCCATCAGTAGTTCAAATGGAATGTTGTCTACTCCTGGGGCCTTGTTTTGACTCAGGTCTTTCAGTGCTGTGTCAAACTCTTCACGCAGTATCGTATCTCCCATTTCATCTTCATCTACAGCCTCTTCCATTTCCCTAATATTGTCCTCACGTACATCGCCCTTGTATAGACTCTCTATATACTCCTTCCACCATTCTGTTTTCCCTTCTTTGCTTAGAACTGGGTTTCCATCTGAGCTCTTGATATTCATACAAGTGACTCTCTTTTCTCCAAAGGTCTCTTTAATTTTCCTGTAGGCAGTATCTATCTTACACCTAGTGAGATAAGCCTCTACATCCTTACATTTGTCCTCTAGCCATCCCTGCTTAGCCATTTTGCACTTCCTGTCGATCTCATTTTTGAGACACTTGAATTCCTTTTTGCTTGCTTCTTCTTCTTCTTCTTTCGATTTCGGCCATCTTTGGACCACGTTCAACAATTCACTTGCCCGGCTTTTTGATCTTTTTTTCTCTCTTCCCAATATTTCCTCATCATTTTCGAGTGGTTCCTCCTCCGCTCTTCTGACCATTTCCTGTTATTATTCTTTAGTTTCGTTTCTTCTGGAAAACACTTAATTTCATTCACTATTTGTCTAAACTTTTCCCTGTCCCTGATTGACTCACGGGTGACATTAAAATAGGCCAAATCCTTTTTCACCATCTGTATCCATTTATTGTTGGTTTTTTCGTTCCTGTTACTATGTTCAAACACTTTTCTTGTTAGTCTGTTTCCATCCATTCTCGACAGGTGACCATAAAACGTTAGTCTGCGTTTACGCATTGCCTCACTCACTTTCTCAATAGTTTTGTACATTTCCTTATTACTCTTTAGCTTGTACTCTTCCCCAATCTTTCTCGGTCCTAATATTTTTCTCAAAATTTTCCTTTCTTTCTTTTCCATGTTTTCTATTTCCCCCTTTTTGTTAAGAGTTAGGCACTCCGATGCATACAGGCATTCTGGTCTAATGACAGTTTTATAATGTCTTAATTTAGCTTGAATCGAAATGTTTTTTTTGTTATATATGTCTTTGGTTTTTTGAAAAGCAAATTCCATTTTCCTTGCTCTCGCCTGGTTTGCACTCTTGTCTAAACCATTCACTTGAATTATTTCACCTAAATACTTAAATTTTTCTACTCTCTTAATATTGCCGTATTTAGTAATAAGATTTTTCTTGTTATTTCTATGATTAGACATATACACGGTTTTTTCAAATGAAATCTGCAGTCCAGCTCTGGCCGAAACTTCTTGTAGTTTCTCCAAGTAGTTCTGAGCTATTTCTTCGTTTTCTGTAATTATTGCCAGATCGTCTGCAAAAGCTAAACAGTCCACTTCTATTTTTTCTTTTTTTGTTCCAATTCTGATGTCATTCTTGGTGCCTTTGAGTTCTTCTTTCCATATTCTCAATATCTTTTCCAGTACGCAGTTGAAGAGGATTGGGGATAAACCATCACCTTGTCTAACACCTGTTTTAATTTCGAACTTCCTTGAAATTTCACCCATAAATTTAACTTTGGCCTTACTGTTTGTTAGCGTCTGTTTGATAATTTGAATTGTTTTCTTATCGACCCCAAATTCTTCCAATACTTTCGGTAATGTTTCTCTATCTACCGAGTCGTATGCTTTTTTGAAATCTACAAATACTATTGCAAATCTCTGGCCTCTTGAGATTCTGTAACGAATTAGTGTTTTCAGGTTAAATATTTGTTCAACACAGGATCTACCTTGTCTAAAACCTGCTTGATATTCACCTATTTTTTTATCCAGAACTGGCTCCACGATTTGAAGTAATTTCCTTGACAAAATTTTGTATCCTACTGGTAGTAGCGAGATCCCTCTATAATTATTAACATTCATCTTATCCCCCTTTTTGTGTAGTGGGTGTATCAGGGCACACTGCCAGTCTTCAGGAATTCTTTCTTCGTCCCAGATCTTCTTAAACATATGTTCCAAAACTTGTGGGAGGTTGGTATCCATTATTTTTAGGATTTCTGGTACTATGGAGTCTTCACCTGGGGCTTTATTGTTTTTTAGACTGTGTATTATGTGTTTTATTTCTTCAGCGTCTGGAGGTTTTGCTTGCTTCATTTACTGTATTTTTATATTTTCTCCTTTCATCAATGAATTTCAATATTACATCTGTTACCCAAGGCTTTCTACTATCCCTTGTCTTTTTACCTACTTGATCCTCTGCTGCCTTAACTACTTCATCCCTCAGAGCTACCCATTCTTCTTCTACTGTATTTCTTTCCCCCTTTCCTGTCAATTGTTCTCTTATGCTCTCCCTGAAACTCTGTACAACCTTTGGTTTAGTCAGTTTATCCAGGTCCCATCTCCTTAAATTCCCAGCTTTTTGCAGTTTCTTCAGTTTTAATCTACAGTTCATAACCAATAGATTTTGGTCAGAGTCCACATCTGCTCCTGGAAATGTCTTACTATTTATAACCTGGTTCCTTAATCTCTGTCTCACCATTATATGATCTATCTGATACCTTCTAGTATCTCCAGGACTCTTCCATGTATACAACCTTCTTTTATGATTCTTGAACCAAGTGTTTGCTATGATTAAGTTATGCTCTGTGCAAAATTCTACCAGGTGGCTTCCTCTTTCATTTCTTACCCCCAATCCATATTCACCTACTGTGTTTCCTTCTCTCCCTTTTCCTACTCTCAAATTCCAGTCACCCATGACTATTAAATTTTCGTCTCCCTTCACTACCTGAATAATTTCTTTTATCTCATCGTACATTTCATCAATTTCTTCATTATCTGCAGAGCTAGTTGGCATATAAACTTATACTACTGTAGTAGGCATGGACTTCGTGTCTATCTCGGCCACAATAATGCGTTCACTATGCTGTTTGTAGTAGCTTATCCGTACTCCTATTTTTTTATTCATTATTAAACCCACTCCTGCATTACACCTATTTCATTTTTTATTTATAACCCCGTATTCACCTGACCAAAAGTCTTGTTCCTCCTGCCACTGAACTTCACTAATTCCCACTATATCTAACTTTAACCTATCCATCTCTCTTTTTAAATTTTCTAACGTACCTGCCTCATTAAGGGATCTGACATTTCAAGCTCCAATCCGTAGAACACCAGTTTTCTCTCTCCTGATAACAACGTCCTCTTGAGTAGTGCCCACCCACTGATCTGAATGGGGGACCATTATACCTCCGGAATATTTTACCCAAGAGGACGCGATCATCATTTATCCATACAGTAAAGCTGCATGCCCTCAGGAAAAATTACGGCTGTTGTTTCCCTTTGCTTTCAGCCGTTCGCAGTTCCAGCACAGCAAGGCCATTTTGGTTGTGTTACAAGGCCAGATCAGTCAATCATCCAGACTGTTGCCCCTGCAACTACTGAAAAGGCTGCTGCCCCTCTTCAGCAACCACACGTTTGTCTGGCCTCTCAACAGATACCCCTCCATTGTGTTTGCACTTACGGCCATCTGTATCACTGAGACATGCAAGCCTTCCCAGCAACGGCAAGGTCCATGGTTCATGGAGGGGGGGGGAGGGGGCAACATGAGTAGCCAATGTATTACTACAGTCACTTTCAAAATACAAAATAAAATATGCTTCTGAAAATAATTAAGTTTGTAATGTTTTTAAGCAGAGACATGATTTTAGAACAAAATATTCTGTTTTACAAATTTAATGATATTTTTGTACTTCATTGCAATATTGTATGCTGACTACTAAAGTAATGGTGATAAGTTCACAAAATTGTGGTGTTTACTGTATGTGATCAGTTACTTAGATGTAGAAGAGTATGGAGTAGTAAACTTAACGAGTCTGTCTGGTACATATGCAATCACATATACATTCACATTTATACTCTGCAAGTCGCATTGTGGTGTGTGATGGAGGATACCTCTGACACTGTACGATGTAGTCTCTTCCCGCATGTAGTCATTTTAGTCAATGTTTGTGAGAATCTACATCTACATCTACATCTACATCTACATCCATACTCCGCAAGCCACCTGACGGTGTGTGGCGGAGGGTACCTTCAGTACCTCTATCGGTTCTCCCTTCTATTCCAGTCTCGTATTGTTCGTGGAAAGAAGGATTGTCGGTATGCCTCTGTGTGGCCTCTAATCTCTCTGATTTTATCCTCATGGTCTCTTCGCGAGATATACGTAGGAGGGAGCAATATACTGCTTGACTCTTCGGCGAAGGTTATGTTCTCGAAACTTTGACAAAAGCCCGTACCGAGCTACTGAGCGTCTCTCCTGCAGAGTCTTCCACTGGAGTTTATCTATCATCTCCGTAACGCTTTCGCGATTACTAAATGATCCTGTAACGAAGCGCGCTGCTCTCCGTTGGATCTTCTCTATGTCTTGTATCAACCCTATCTGGTACGGATCCCACACTGCTGAGCAGTATTCAAGCAGTGGGCGAACAAGCGTACTGTAACCTACTTCCTTTGTTTTCGGATTGCATTTCCTTAGGATTCTTCCAATGAATCTCAGTCTGGCATCTGCTTTACCGACAATCAACATTATATGTTCATTCCATTTTAAATCACTCCTAATGCGTACTCCCAGATAATTTATGGTATTAACTGCTTCCAGTTGCTGACCTGCTATTTTGTAGCTAAATGGTAAAGGATCTATCTTTCTGTGTATTCGCAGCACATTACACTTGTCTACATTGAGATTCAGTTGCCATTCCCTGCACCATGCGTCAATTCGCTGCAGATCCTCCTGCATTTCAGTACAATTTTCCATTGTTACAACCTCTCGATACACCACAGCATCATCTGCAAAAAGCCTCAGTGAACTTCCGATGTCATCCACCAGGTCATTTATGTATATTGTGAATAGCAACGGTCCTATGACACTCCCCTGCGGCACACCTGAAATGACTCTTACTTCGGAAGACTTCTCTCCATTGAGAATAACATGCTGCGTCCTGTTATCTAGGAACTCCTCAATCCAATCACACAATTGGTCTGATAGTCCATATGCTCTTACTTTGATCAATAAACGACTGTGGGGAACTGTATCGAACGCCTTGCGGAAGTCAAGAAACACGGCATCTACCTGGGAACCCGTGTCTATGGCCCTCTGAGTCTCGTGGACGAATAGCGCGAGCTGGGTATCACATGACCGTCTTTTTCGAAACCCATGCTGATTCCTACAGAGTAGATTTCTAGTCTCCAGAAAAGTCATTATACTCGAACACAATACGTGTTCCAAAATTCTACAACTGATCGACGTTAGAGATATAGGTCTATAGTTCTGCACATCTGTTCGACATCCCTTCTTGAAAACGGGGATGACCTGTGCCCTTTTCCAATCCTTTGGAACGCTACGCTCTTCTAGAGACCTACGGTACACCGCTGCAAGAAGGGGGGGCAAGTTCCTTCGCGTACTCTGTGTAAAATTGAACTGGTATCCCATCAGGTCCAGAGGCCTTTCCTCTTTTGAGCGATTTTAATTGTTTCTCTATCCCTCTGTCGTCTATTTCGATATCTACCATTTTGTCATCTGTGCGACAATCTAGAGAAGGAACTACAGTGCAATCTTCCTCTGTGAAACAACTTTGGAAAAAGACATTTAGTATTTCGGCCTTTAGTCTGTCATCCTCTGTTTCAGTACCATTTTGGTCACAGAGTGTCTGGACATTTTGTTTTGATCCACCTACCGCTTTGACATAAAACCAAAATTTCTTAGGATTTTCTGCCAAGTCAGTACATAGAACTTTACTTTCGAATTCATTGAACGCCTCTCGCATAGCTCTCTTCACACTACATTTCGCTTCGCGTAATTTTTGTTTGTCTGCAAGGCTTTGGCTATGTTTATGTTTGCTGTGAAGTTCCCTTTGCTTCCGCAGCAGTTTTCTAACTCGGTTGTTGAACCACGGTGGCTCTTTTCCATCTCTTACGATCTTGCTTGGCACATACTCATCTAACGCATATTGTACGATGGTTTTGAACTTTGTCCACTGATCCTCAACACTATCAGTACTTGAGACAAAACTTTTGTGTTGAGCCAACAGGTACTCTGAAATCTGCTTTTTGTCACTTTTTCTAAACAGAAAAATCTTCCTACCCTTTTTAATATTCCTATTTACGGCTGAAATCATCGATGCCGTAACCGCTTTATGATCACTGATTCTCTGTTCTGCGTTAACTTTTTCAAATAGTTCGGGTCTGTTTGTCACCAGAAGGTCTAATATGTTATCGCCACGAGTCGGTTCTCTGTTTAACTGCTCAAGGTAGTTTTCAGATAAAGCACTTAAAAAAATTTCACTGGATTCTTTGTCCCTGCCACCCGTTATGAACGTCTGAGTCTCCCAGTCTATATCCGGCAAATTAAAATCTCCACCCAGAACTATAACATGGTGGGGAAATCTACTCGAAATATTTTCCAAATTATCCTTCAGGTGCTCAGCCACAACAGCTGCTGAGCCAGGGGGCCTATAGAGACATCCAATTACCATGTCTGAGCCTGCTTTAACCGCGACCTTCACCCAAATCATTTCACATTTCGGATGTCCGTCAATTTCCTTCGATACTATTGCACTTCTTACCGCTATAAACACGCCTCCCCCTTCACTGTTCAGCCTGTCTCTGCGGTATACATTCAAATCTGAGTTCAGGATTTCGTTACTGTTTACGTCTGGTTTCAGCCAACTTTCTGTCCCTAGTACTATATGGGCGTTGTGATCGTTTATTAATGAGAGCAGTTCTGGGACCTTTCTATAGACGCTCCTGCAGTTTACTATTAGCACATTAATATTGTTATTCCCTGTTGCATTTTGCCTACTCCTATCTTGCCGCGTCTCAGGAGGCGTCTTGTCGGGCCTAGGGAGGGGATTCTCTAACCTAAAAAACCCCCATGTGCACTCCACACGTACTCCGCTACCCTTGTAGCCGCTTCCGGCGTGTAGTGCACGCCTGACCTATTCAGGGGGACCCTACATTTCTCCACCCGATAGCGGAGGTCGAGAAATTTGCACCCCAGATCTCCGCAGAATCGTCTGAGCCTCTGGTTTAAGCCTTCCACTCGGCTCCAAACCAGAGGACCGCGATCGGTTCTGGGAACGATACTACAAATAGTTAGCTCTGATTCCACCCCGCGAGCGAGGCTTTCCGCCTTCACCAATTCCGCCAACCGCCTGTACGAACTGAGGATGACCTCTGAACCCAGACGGCAGGAGTCATTGGTGCCGACATGAGCAACAATTTGCAGTCGGGTGCACCCAGTGCTCTCTATCGCCGCCGGTAGGGCCTCCTCCACATCTCGGATGAGACCCCCCGGCAAGCAGACAGAGTGAACACTGGCCTTCTTCCCCGACCTTCTCGCTATTTCCCTAATGGGCTCCATCACCCGCCTAACGTTGGAGCTCCCAATAACTAATAAACCCCTCCCCCCGTGTGCCTGCTCGGACCTTGCTGAAGGAGCAGTCACATGTCCCCTCACAGGCAGAGCGGGCGACGCCACACGGCCAGCCTCCACGTTGACCTTCCGCCTCATGCGCCGCGAACGCCGCTGAACCCGCCACTCCCCTTGGGGAGAGGGTGGCCCAACCGCGCCCGGTACCCGCGAAGATGTCTCGACAGCAGGGACAGTGGGTGAAACATGTAACACCTGGGGTGTACCTTGCGACGCACCAGACTCCCCACTGCCGCTACACTCCGAGGCAGCAGCCTGAAGACGGCTGACCGCGGCCATCAACACGCTCAGCTGTTCGCGAACATTGGCCAGATCCTCCTGCGTCCGTACACAGCAGTCACACATCCTATCCATCCTAAGGAAACAATTTACTGAAGAGAGTTAATCAACCTTTAACTAGACTGCTAATTCACTAAAGGCGGCTGCTTATTCACTAAACTGTGGTTGCTAGCCACTTGTAGAAAACAATGAAAATAGCACTACCTGTCTCTGGACTGTATTGAAAACAAACTCTAGCACTACTGGCACTATGGTTGACTACAGGGACTCTCTCTTACTGTATTCAAAACAAACACGAAATCTATGGAACACTATTAAGAGCACTCGAAAATTAAAGCTTCCTAAAAGCAAATACACACGGAAGAAGAAGTGACAAGTAAGAAAAATACAGTTAATACTTAAATTAAGGTAGCTCGCTGCACAGCAGACGTGAAGCAGGCGGCAGTTACGACGACACTGTCTGTACATGCATTGTTTCCAGCAACACATTCACTGAGAGTGCTTTCCATACCGAAAATATAAGTAAATGCAGAAAGAGGTGGACATTGTTCTGATACAAATTAAAAAGTAAAGGAGACGTCACACTGTTGCAAGCCCTTAGTTGTAGCACTAAAAAGTACTGTAAGATAGTAAACAGAATGTACTGTACCAGTTGCAGTACAGTAGAAACTCTATTACCTGACCTTCGATTAACCCACTCCTCGGATTATCTGACCACGTGTCTGACCATGCATCTCTGCTCCATGCCGAACAGCACTATCGATCAATTTTACTCCTGTCACAACAGATGTCCTCCTGAATCGTGCTCCGATGCGTACTCACTTGGCCGACTTCTGTACTACCAGACTGTTTGGAATACTGTACTCTCGAATTTGCTGTTTTACCTGTGTGTGTTTTATTTGTACTACTATATTTCTTTTAATTTTAAAGTTGCAGGTAAATTTTATACATTTCTGGCATCGTCAGAGTAGGGACGATCTGTAGTATTACGAACACTGAATAAATTCTCAACCGCCAAGATCGCTAAAATCATTTATTCGTACAGGTGGCTGGTTTTAGCAATTTTCTTTTGCCATGTACATCATATTAAATAATCTCCTCCAGCAGTACAGTAAGTGGTGCTACATAATGTATGTCCATTTTGGTACTGTGAGGTACTCTAGAAGTTGTGTCAGTTTTAAAATAACAGCTATGTACACACACACATTATTTCACCGATTACAAGTGCTCACATTCATCACCATCACCAGTTGTAAAATGGTGGTGAATGTGAACACTTGTAATAAACCCCCACCAACTGAAATACTGTTGAGTGGTACTTAATGTTATGTGTCGACCAAAGTGCCGACACAGTGTTATTTTGAAGGGGCCGAATAGGCACGCTATAAGCTCACCCAGAATATCGTGAAGTCTGAAACAGGATGCTCAATGAATGCTAATAAGAAAAGTACGTTGCTTTGGGAATACTTAACTTTAATCCATCCTTTTGGTATACATCGTTTATGGTGAATACAAGTAAGACTCTCTCCAGATATGGTTAACTGCGCCTTGCTAGGTCGTAGCTATGGACTTAGCTGAAGGCTATTCTAACTGTCTCTCGGCAAATGAGAGGAAGGCTTCGTACGTCTAGTCGCTAGCAATGTTGTCCGTACAACTGGGGCGAGTGCTAGTCCGCATCTCTAGACCTGCCATGTGGTGGCGCTAGGTCTGCAAGTACTGACAGTGGCGACACGCGGGTCCGACATGTACTAATGGACCGCGGCCGATTTAAGCTACCACCTAGCAAGTGTGGTGTCTGGCGGTGACACCACACTTAAGATAGGTAAATAAATTAGTAAAATCAAAGTGAAGTGAAGTAGAAATTAGAAAATAAATGAAAAACTTAGTTTAGTTTAGAAGAATTACACACTGGCAAACAGCGGACAGAGCAGCGGTGGTAATGGCTGGCGCTTGTAAGTCAGCACGTTCAGGAGAAGCCGTCGCCCTCCCCACATAAGCGGAAGCTGTCGATTCAGCCGTCAGGGCATCGTCCGACCGGCTCACGTGTTTCTCAATGGTCACATGTGATCAAGGCCCTCGCCTACATTCCGAGAGCCAATGACCGACGTTAAGAAGATTCTTCGAGAAGCTTTTCAATGTGACAGAAGAGGCAATGACCGTGAAGTCGTTCACCTCCAGTGAACTGAAGTGAATAAATACGCGAGACGCAGTGGGCCCGACAGGAGTCATTTTCAGTTCAGTTTTGGAGCTGAAGACCATCATGCGGGAAGAGACTACATCGTACACAGAAGCACCAACTCTGCCCCTGTGATGGAATAGCAAGCCACAGCCTCGCTGCCAGAAGACAGAAGTAAAAGGTATTTGAAGACTGATTTTTACGTACCCGGGTGACTCGTGAGGATGGGAAGGAGACGGCCTCACATCAGCAGTCACCTGTGAGCTGGGATGAAGATCTGACAGCCAAAGACTGGCAAGTGGGAGTCCATTGTTCGAGTCCGGGACACTGGCCTTCCCCCACCGCGTCGCTCCGCTGGCCGATGCACAACACGTGGCCGCTTAGAGAAGAGAAACAGTGGGACGCCGTATCCAAGGTATCACCATCCGATTCACGACTTCGTTCTCAATAATTAAACGGGCCACCTCACAAGGTGCGTCTCCAGCCAACTGGGCGAGACGGCGACACGAGATACACACCGCCACGCGTAATCAGACACCGCCACTGCCGCAGCAGAAGGCTTCGCAAACGACACAGCTGCCGCTCTCCCAGCCAGAACATCCAGTAAGCAAACAGTTGTACAAAACTTTCAATAAAAGTTATCTTACGTAAAAATGCTGTTTCATTCTACCTCATACCCGAGCCAAGGAAGAACCAATCCTGCTTACATGTTTTTAAGAGAGGTAAAGTAATTTATTTAGTGTTTTTCACCCTGACATAATGCTTTAGAATCAAATGCCCTTTGCAGTAATGCTCATCTTAACAATTGACTACCATCAAAAGAGAGAACCCAGTTACAATACCAACATGCAAAACAAATATGCTACAAAGTTATGCACAAAACTACGAGGAGTGTTCATTAAGTAACGCAACACATTTCTTTCTGACTGCATTTGGTTTTATTCAGGATTCCAATACTTCATAGTATTCTCCACTCTTTTGACTACAAACTCTTATTTTTCAACACAATCTCTGTTCAGTGTGGCAGCCTTACTGGGAGGGCCTGTATGCTAGCACGGTACCACTCTGCCGGTCGACATCAGAGCCAGAGCTGCATCTATAACCTCCCACCTCCCCCTCACCCGTGTACTTCATACATCCAGTTAACAGCAAGGTGTCAGTGATCTGTTAATCACCTCGGTCGAGTGTCGCCAAGTACCGACACTGCACGAGTCGCAGCAGTCACGTGAAAGATTGGACAGGTTTCTGCGACCTTTTTGCAGTAATGGCAGATGCCTATCCCATCAGCTCACCCTGCTTTTGTCCACTGCCAGTTCCCCGTAGACATTCTGCAAGTGCCTACGAGTATCTGCGGTGCTCTAGTTACGAGAATTACAGTGACAGTTGTCTACTTGGAACGTACCTCCATTACAGATACCATTTTGAAAGTAGCACTGCCACCTATTGGAACTTTGTGAAAATATATGGACTGACGTGGCAATATTCCACAACAAATTCCTCATTTCTGCAACTGATGTCAGAGGAAAAAAATGTCACATTACTTTCCGAGTATCCCTCATAATATATATTTCAGCCCCACAAAACCCCTCCCCCTCTCCCCCCCCCCCCCCCCCCCAACCAGCCCCAACCCCAAAACTGTATTAGATAGGAGTTTTTATACGAGGACTATTCAGAAAGTAGGGAATGTTTTGGCATTAAAATAAAACTAAGTACAAGAAAGACATTTTATTATATTCATTTGAAAGAGCAACTGACACACTACTTTTCCACATAGTCACCAAATACATTGAGGCATTATCATAGTGGTGGACAAGCTTTGAAAGACCTTCGTTGTAAAATTCTGCCACCTGAGACTTCAGCCAGTGAGTAACACCCACTTGGAGTTCCGCATTGTCATCAAAGCACTGTGTTGCAAGCCAGTTCTTCACCTTGGGAAACAAGTGGAGGTCACTTGGTGCAAGATCAGGGCTGTAGGGCAGATGAGGGAAAATTTCCCATTTGAATGAATTAAGGAGTTCTTTAATGCAGTTTGCCATGTGAGGTAGAGCATTGTCATGCAAAAACAAAATTTTGGACATTAGCTTTCCTTGGCGTTTGTTTTGAACTGCTCTTCTAAGGCTGTGCAAAGTTTCACAGTTTTTTTATTGAGGGGGGGTGGGGGGGGGGGGGTGAGGAAGCCTTGTGTGCCCCCATTCCAAGGACTGTAATTTTGTCTCATAATTCACGTGTTTCACCCACGTCTCGTCACCGGTTACGATTCAATCCAGCAATGAATCCCCATGTTTGTGGTAGGCCTCCAGAAATGTCAACGTTGCCCACATTCGCTGTTCTTTATGGTGCTCTGTAAGCATTTTGGGCACCCATCGTGCACAAAATTCGTGGTAGCCCAGCTTTTGAGTGACAATTTCAAACAACAAAGTCTGTGAAACTTGTGGAAATGAAAGCAAAAGCTCTGTTATTGTGAAGCAATGGTTTTCACAAATTGTTTTGTCAACTTTTGTGACAAGATCTTCAGTCACAATGCTTGGGCGTCCACTCTTCTCTACCCTTCCCACTTACGTTCGGCCATTTTTAAATTGAATGCACCATTTCCAGATGGAACATTCACCCATTAAATTGTTCCCTTACACTTCACACAGTTCACAATAAATTACTATAGGTTTTAGGTTTTTTCCCAACAAAAATCATACCACAGACCGCACCTCACAACTGGTGGGTTTTTCGATTGCAGTGTACATTTCAAATTTGAATATAAAAAATGCCGGCTGAGCTGCTGAGCACACACATACCAAAATATACGAGGTCAGCATGTGCCTAGCGGCGTCAGACGGTAACGTTTCCTACTTTCTGAATAGCCCTCATAACAATCTTAGTTGCAGTTGTTCAAGATTTTTTTTAAATTTATGTCAGTGGTGCTCTGTTTTAACAGTTGATGACTGGAATAACATTTATTACATTTTTCTCTGCCAACTTGTTCCCAGATATATGATAGCGCATTTGTTGTTTGTTCCAGACTGGATATATCACGCTGCAGAGGTCTCGACAGAGCCCTAGTCCCTTACCTTGCTGCGTTACCATGACTTCCCACATTTTTTTATGGAAAACATGGATTTTTCCAAAGTTGCAACCAGGACTGAGCAGTATCTTCAAAATGTCCAGTTTGCACTGCCTGAAACTTGACCGTTCCCTTGTTACTGGAGTGCTATTTGATAAGTTTCCAGGAAAGCTTGTTGGTTTCAGGTAAGGAAAGGTCTACCCTACGTGATTTCTGTGCAGTTCACCATTAAGTGTTTGGTGGAGGATTCACAGATCATTATCATAGTTCACGTTACATTCCACTCTCCAATAGCATGTGGAAAAAATCAACATATTAATCTTTTCCTGTGAGCTCTGAATTATTCTATTTTATCACTGTAGTCAGACTTCCTTTTGATTTTACTTGTAGGGTCGACATTTATTTGTCTGTATGCTACATAATTGAAAAGGTGAAAAATCTTATTGTAGTCCTTGTGACATTAGGATTGTAGAATCGCCTTATTGGCAGGTAGGACTATAATTTCCTTGTCCCCTTGCAGATTTCTCAGTGTTTCTTGCTCTTCCTTGAAGATGCTGGATCTTAGTATAGGCACTGTGATAAGTGCTCTAAAGGTTTTACAACAAACCACCTCTTCTGCTTCCGGTGGTAGAGAAGCTGCAACATATTCCATGGAGCTGATGTAATCTACTACTGGTATAATTTTTGGAGTGTGTATGAAATTGAGCCCTTTAGCAAGGATCTTCACTGTATTCTCATCTACATGATTGTCGGTGAGATTAATGACAGTATGTTTCCCTGTACCTTGTCTTGGCTTTTTGTGCTAATGATTGAATTTTGTTTTCTGGTGCGAAGTAATTTTCAACTGCACTGATTCTGTTTGTGACAAGGCCATATTGTCACCCCATTCCCAAGAATTCCAGAGTGTGTAACTGACATGTAAAGATGGAGATGAAGAATTTTTTAAAGTGATCTCTGGCATTCTTCGGATTTCATGAATTCTCTCTCTTACTAGGGCCAAGTTTGCAAGGCTGGTGTGTTAATGTGATGTTCGATGTCTGCAGATGTAGGTACGGCTTTTTCATCCTGACACCTTGTCGAATAGATCTGTGTACTGAGAAGTCTACCTTTCACCTGGCACAGCTTCTCCAACTGATATGCATTGTGAAATGTTTACTCCCTGTTGAATGAAGTGAGGTGATCTCTCAGGCTTTCCAAGTGTGGTTGGTTAATGGTGTGTTGTGCTGAGTCCTCCCCCCCCCCCCCCCCCCAAGCCAACTGCGGAAGTGGAATCTTGATATTATGGTCAGTTTCAGTGGTATTGCCCTCTTGACCAGGTTCCACTTTGACACCTTGGAACTAATCATGGAAAACATTGAAGATTGTATCACAGAAAGTTTTGTGTGTTTTCTGGTCAACTTATTTCCTATTCAAAGGAAAATATGATGACCAAACCCCTGATGGCAAACCTATTCATGGAACCCAATTAAACAAAGGTAGTAAAATCCTCCAAGCTGAAACATGTTTCTATTGGCACATGGATGGCACTTGTCTTTTGGTCACATCAAGCAGAAAAACTTGAGCTCCTGGAACACGTAAACTCTTTGTAACATAAAACCCATGATGCAACTTTGAAAAGAGAACTAGCTACCTTTCCTTGACATGATATGAGAACACGTTGACACCTTTGTCACAATGCATAAGGCAAACCTATATGCACTGACCTATCTCCATGCCTCAAGTCATCATCAGCTAACAAAAATTTGTTGCTACAAAATCTGGTCGATACTTTCAGACAAGGAGAGCATCATTGAAGAATTACAAGCAATGCCCCAAAGTAATGGGTACTCAGATTGTCAAAATCAAGAATGAATGAGAAAAAGATTAAGTCTGAGAAGGAAGAAGAGAAGCAAACAACTGCTTACATATCTAATGCCGGCCAAATATTCAGAAAGATCAGTAGGCTCCTATAGAAATATGGCACACAGTGCATTTCACTCCTTTCAACTAAGATAAAAAGTAGTCTTTACAGTGTTAAAGACAATATGTCACCTTGAGGTTGAAGCTCTTCTGTCCACCTTTGCTTACAAATAGATTTGATTTTGGATGTGGTGTCACCGCCAGACACCACACTTGCTAGGTAGTAGCTTAAATCGGCCGCGGTCCATTAGTACATGTCGGACCCGCGTGTCGCCACTGTCGGTACTTGCAGACCTAGCGCCACCACATGGCAGGTCTAGAGAGGCGGACTAGCACTCGCCCCAGTTGTACGGACAACATTGCTAGCGACTAGACGTACGAAGCCTTCCTCTCATTTGCCGAGAGACAGTTAGAATAGCCTTCAGCTAAGTCCATAGCTACGACCTAGCAAGGCGCAGTTAACCATATCTGGAGAGAGTCTTACTTGTATTCACCATAGAGATGTACCACACGAGAGAATAAAGTTAAGTATATGAGACGCGCCGTTCTTTTCTTTTTAGCATTCATTGAGCGTCCTGTTTCAGACTTCACGATATTCTGGGTGAGCTAATAGCGTGCCTATTCGCCCCCCTCAAAATAACACTGTGTCGGCCCCTCGGTCGACACATCATTGGAGAGGGTCCACCTTGAGCAAAACACAATTTTATTTTTTCCTCTATCTTCCAGACATGTTTCGATGAAGTTCCAACATCATCAGTGGGGCTTTATTTTTGTCCTTGTTACAAAATGCTATCGTTTTCCCATGTTTTTGTATTTCTTATTATAATTGTTTTTTTCACAGTTTGTCATTTTTTGTGGTTTCACTGCACTATGTAACATTCACTATAACTGTTTACAAATTATGTCTCCAAAATTCTGGCGTATATCAAATGCCATTAGAACATAGCATGTCTTACGTGGGGGCAGACTATTGGGACATTCGAGGAGAGGTGAAAGCACATCAGTGACACATCCAACTGTAACAACCAAGCAAACCAGCTATCGCTAAGTACTGCCTCGAATATAATTATGAAATGAAATATAATGTGAACAGCCTTGCAGTAGAAATATCAGGTTTCTGGGACAGCATAATTAAGGAGCCAACTGCAATAAGTATGTTAGAAAACCTAACAAACAAGGACAAAGGCTTGATTTTCAACGAGGCTTGAGGCCCTGCACTCATTTTGTTCTCTCTGGCCATTATATTCACCAGAGCTGGGACACAGAATTTGCATTTCATGGAATTTCAGCTTGAGCTCTGAAAAACAAGCACATCAAAAGGCAAAGTAGGTGTCTGGAATCCAACTCGGCTAGAAATAGCAGCATGACACCAATAATAACAGTCAAGTCTTTCGGAGTGCATGCATCGAGTACACACAGCAGCAAACTTTGCAGCACTTTAGGAAGACAGTTGGGCTAGTAATCAACATGTTGTGCATAAAATGGAAACAACTCAGCAAAATAACTGGAAGAACACAATCTGTCACACCGATAAAACCTGAGAGATGGCAAGAAACTGGCTACTTTGCAGTAACACGAGTATCCACATGGTCAGTGGGACGAAGTCTGGAGCACTATCTACTGTCAGTATGTTTGTCACTGTGGTGACATCCACTAATACAGTGGCAGTGAGAAGAACACCGGTGGAAAGAGGCACAACAACAGCGGTGTGCACAACAAAAACATTGTATTTAATACTGACGAGACAAATTCTGTTTAGATGAGTCCCAGCTCTGCATACACTATTGTGATGGATGTAATCATGTGGGGTAGCTCTGAGTATAAACATTGTCATATGAGCCCAGCACCTAGTGTGATGATATAGGGGCACTACCAAGTTCACAAGTTCTAAGGTAACATATCACTTTAACAAGCAGAGGTGTTGCACAACATTTACCAAACCAACGAATGATGATTGCAACAACAAAAATTTAAGTAATGAGTTAGTATAGCATGCTGTTTGGAAATTTGTTTTCTTTCTGTGTGTTTAAGTTGAATGGACACAGCATATCTGCTAGTCAGGATGACAACAGGAATCTAAGCTTCATAGTACCTGTTGGTTTTGCATTGTCTGCTCCTACCTTGGAGATATGGTACAATCCACAGGAGGAGGACATCTGTGACAATCGTGATGATGTCCCCAATATCTGGAGAGTCTTTGAGATCGTTCAGTTAGCTGTCATCCAAGAGAGAATAAAGGTCAATTACTATCATACGTAATTGTATTGAGCAAATCTAATGATACTGCTCCTTGGTCATAAAGGAATGTATGACATGTTTGACTGTTGTAATTAATAGATCAATGTATTCATATTAACAAAGAACGTTTCTACATTATTTATTGGAAATTTAAGATTTGTAAGAGATCTGTTCAACTTCCAGCACAGAAGTTGCAGAAGGAAATAAAGTCCACAGTAACGAAGACTGCACAGTTAGTCCGATCTAGGTATGAATAATTCTACACTCCTGGAAATTGAAATAAGAACACCGTGAATTCATTGTCCCAGGAAGGGGAAACTTTATTGACACATTCCTGGGGTCAGATACATCACATGATCACACTGACAGAACTACAGGCACATAGACACAGGCAACAGAGCATGCACAATGTCGGCACTAGTACAGTGTATATCCACCTTTCGCAGCAATGCAGGCTGCTATTCTCCCATGGAGACGATCGTAGAGATGCTGGATGTAGTCCTGTGGAACGGCTTGCCATGCCATTTCCACCTGGCGCCTCAGTTGGACCAGCGTTCGTGCTGGACGTGCAGACCGCCTGAGACGACGCTTCATCCAGTCCCAAACATGCTCAATGGGGGACAGATCCGGAGATCTTGCTGGCCAGGTTAGTTGACTTACACCTTCTAGAGCACGTTGGGTGGCACGGGATACAGGCGGACGTGCATTGTCCTGTTGGAACAGCAAGTTCCCTTGCCGGTCTAGGAATGGTAGAACGATGGGTTCGATGACGGTTTGGATGTACCGTGCACTATTCAGTGTCCACTCGACGATCACCAGTGGTGTACGGCCAGTGTAGGAGATCGCTCCCCACACCATGATGCCGGGTGTTGGCCCTGTGTGCCTCGGTCGTATGCAGTCCTGATTGTGGCGCTCACCTGCACGGCGCCAAACACGCATACGACCATCATTGGCACCAAGGCAGAAGCGACTCTCATCGCTGAAGACGACACGTCTCCATTCGTCCCTCCATTCACGCCTGTCGCGACACAACTGGAGGCGGGCTGCACGATGTTGGGGCGTGAGCGGAAGACGGCCTAACGGTGTGCGGGACCGTAGCCCAGCTTCATGGAGACGGTTGCGAATGGTCCTCGCCGATACCCCAGGAGCAACAGTGTCCCTAATTTGCTGGGAAGTGGCGGTGCCGTCCCCTACGGCACTGCGTAGGATCCTACGGTCTTGGCGTGCATCCGTGCGTCGCTGCGGTCCGGTCCCAGGTCGACGGGCACGTGCACCTTCCGCCGACCACTGGCGACAACATCGATGTACTGTGGAGACCTCACGCCCCACGTGTTGAGCAATTCGGCGGTACGTCCACCCGGCCTCCCGCATGCCCACTATACGCCCTCGCTCAAAGTCCGTCAACTGCACATACGGTTCACGTCCACGCTGTCACGGCATGCTACCAGTGTTAAAGACTGCGATGGAGCTCCGTATGCCACGGCAAACTGGCTGACACTGACGGCGGCGGTGCACAAATGCTGCGCAGCTAGCGCCATTCGACGGCCAACACCGCGGTTCCTGGTGTGTCCGCTGTGGCGTGCGTGTGATCATTGCTTGTACAGCCCTCTCGCAGTGTCCGGAGCAAGTATGGTGGGTCTGACACACCGGTGTCAATGTGTTCTTTTTTCCATTTCCAGGAGTGTATAATGGCAAACAGAAATTTATACACAGGTATATTACATTACATAAAACATGATATAACACCTCAACACAATCACTTCTGGTTCCAACAGATATTAATACAGACAGCATAATTTGCATTTCTGGCAAGTGGCTTAGCTGAGATGAGTCTCCGAAGTCACTGTGACAATCTGTGAACGAGGCAACTTAATATCACATGTCACCATTGCTGTCCTGACCTACCCACCTAGATACAGTGATTGTTCTGCTACTGCTCTGGCCAATATGTTTTCCAGAACTTTGACCAACTGAAAACACCTGGCCATTTGCTGAGAGACTGGCACGCCAACAACCAACAGCTGCTATGACTGATGAACTCTGCCATAAGGCTGAAGCAGAATAGAATGCCAGAATGAAATTTTTGCTTTGTGGTGGAGTGTGGACTGATATGAAACTTCCTGACATACTAAATGTGTGTGCTGGACCAAAAGTTGAAGTGTGGACCTTTGCCTTCTTTGGGCCCATACTCTACCGGCTGAGGTCGCCAAGCACGACTCGTGAACAGCCCTCAAAGTCTTACTTCCATAATTATCTGGTCTTCTACCTTCCAAACTTCACAGAGGCGTATTTTTGGGTAGCTCAGTCAGTAGAGCACTTGCCACGGAAAAATCAAAGGTCCTCAGTTCATGTCTTGATCCGGTACACGGTTTTAGAATAGAACAAATTACCCATACCTAAAGTCAAATCTCAGTTCAACCCAATGCTCAGCCTGGTTGGAGCCATTGTTGCGGCTACAGTTGGCAGCTTTGTGTACGTTTCACATCCTGTATACTCCACAACCATATACAAACAAAATTGTGTATTCTTCTTACTATACAGCATAGTGAGGTGACAGAAGTCTTGGGATACCTCCTACTATCATGTTGGACTTTCTTCTGCTTGGCGTAGTGCAGAAACTCGATGTGGCATGGACTCAATGGATGTCCCGTGCAGAAATATTGAGCCATGGTGTCTCTATAGCCATCCATAACTGCAAATAGTGTTACTGGTGCAGGATTTTGTGCACAAACTAACCTCTCATTTATGTCCTATAATTGTTTGATGGGATTTATGTCGGGGAATCTGGTGGCCCAATAATTCATGCAAATTGTCCAGAATGTTCTTCAAACCAACAGCAAAGAACTGTGACCGTCCACAATTGTTTGGGAAGTTGAAATCCATGAATGGCTGCAAATGGTCTCCAAGCTGCTGAACATAACCATTTCCTGTCAATGATTGGTACGGTTGGACCACAGAACCTGGTCCATTTCATATAAACAAAGCCCACATTATCTGAAATCTAAACTCATCTGAACAGGCCATAGTTTCCAAGTCATCTAGTGTCCATGTAATATGGTCACAAGCCAGGAGAATTACTGCAGATGATGTTATGCTGTTAGCAGAGGCACTTGCAACAGTTATCTGCTGCCATAGCTCATTAACACAAATTTCGTTGGACTGTCCTAATGGATACGTTCATCATATGTTCCACATCGAATTCTATGGTCATTGCATGCAGTGTTGCTTGTCTGTTAACACTGACAACTCTACACAAATGCCACTTCTCTCAGTCATCAAGTGAAGGTCACTGGCCACCACTTCACTCATGGTGAGAAGTAATGCCTGAAATTTGCTATTTTCGGCACACTTTTGACACTGAAGATCACGGAATATTGAATTCCCTAATGATTTCTTAAATGGAATGTCACATTAGTCTAGCTTCAACTACCACTCCACATTCAGAGACTGTTAATTCCCACTGTGCAGCCACAACCATGCTGGAAACTTTTTCACATGACTCACCTGAGTACAAATTACAGCCCCGCCAATGCACTGCCCTCTCATACCTTGTGTACACAATACTACCACCATCTATATATGTGCACATTGTTATCCCATGACTTGTCACCTCATTGTACATGCACAATAACTAAGATTTCATTATTTGCTTTTTTTCTGTGTGTTGATGTCAAGCACTGCCTTAATCAAACAGACTTTCCATAGGGGGAGTACCGATACTGAAAATGTGTGGAATAAAAAGAAATATTTTTTTTTGTTTTTAGTTTGAGAAATCTTGGTGTTTTTTGGTACAAAGTGGATGCCTTGGAAGATGTGTGTGTGTGTGTGTGTGTGTGTGTGTGTGTGTGTGTGTGTGTGTGTGTGTGTGTGTGTGTGTGTAGAATAGTGAAGGACTGGCCCTGCTGGGAGGTGAAAGACATACAGGACAATAAGGGGGCAGGAAATAACGGGACATTAGGAAAGCATATGGAAATAGTCTTTTGGTGACACAGGAAGAAATAATGCGAGTTCAGTACAGAACAACAACAATATGAAAAATGATAGATTGCTACTCATCGAATAAGAGGAGGCATTGAGTTGCAGACAGACACAATGAAAAGACTGCTTATCTTTTAGCAAAAATTTCATCGTAGTTTTACTGAAAGCTTAGCTGTTTTCCATTTTGTGTGTGTGTGTGTGTGTGTGTGTGAGAGAGAGAGAGAGAGAGAGAGAGAGAGAGAGAGAGAGAGAGAGAGAGACTGACTCAATGTCTCCTACATGTGGTGGGCAGCCTTCTCTCTTCTTCATATTACTGAGAGACTGAATATGTTTCTTAACTATTTGGGCAGGTTACTTCCAGTCTCATTGTTTTGGCAGGATTATAGACATATTGCACTACCCCACCTTGCAATACAGCCAGTCATAACCTATAATTAAAACACGGCACACCTGAATTTTCAGACTGTTGTTTGTATATATGCATTCTCATTGCTCTAACAAGAAAACTGTGGGCTAAGCATGACCAAGTCTGAGATGAAGGTAATAATCATTTACAATTGTTACAAAAACATTAGTCTGATGAGAAATGAACATCAAACTTAAGATGAACAGTGAAATTTAAAACCACAGTACTAAAATTGAAAATGTTACAGTTTCAGAATGTAGTTTTATATTCTTGTGCAAAAGTAACAGGCTGCCAGTAAAAACCAGAGAGGAGATTTGAAATCTCTAGCTTTTCAAAAATTAAATACAAGAGCATCTTATCGCTTACTGAGTATTAAGATTCAACAGTCTAAGTTTCAGTACATGCCTAACAAGATTTCAACTTTTCAGTATACAGACAGCCAGTATCGCTATTTGAAATCAATAGAGACACCCTGATGTGAGAAATAATGAAAGGTAAAGTGTCTTCTAAGACACAGCGATTAGCTGACTTGGTGGCTCTCTAGCTACAAATCCAAAGGTCTGGGGTTCAGCACTACAGTGGCCCTAATACTTTTCTGTAAATTACCAAGTGATCATCAGTTCATGTGAAAAATTACAAGCTGTGTAATGATTCTGAGTCAACATTAAAACGTATGTCTCTCCTATAATTGGTTGGTAAATCAATTCTAAGCTCAAACAAAGAACCCTGCTACTAAACTACTGTAGTGTCCAAACCAACCTTCAGTTTGAGGACAACTTTACATACATAATACCATTATTTATAACACATTACAAAATAATCTAGAAGCAATTCCCATAACTAACAATGTGACAGTTGTAATTTGTGGTTAGTATATTTCACAGAAGTTGCCTGCAATGACTCTTTTGCTCGCTAATACACAACTTGACTCCCTCCATATCCCTAAATACTCATTTGCAGGATGCAATTTATTGAACACGATGTGTAACTGAATATGGTGTTACAAATGCTGGATAAAATAAAGACTGCACTTTTATTTTTCAACCATTATGAAGCTGACACACAAACAGAAAGACAGAGTGAAGTATGTGCACTTTCATAGTACATTTTACAGGACTGTGGGTTTCGGAAATTATCTACAGAGTCAAGGAGAATAATTCTGAAAAATACAAACAGTTGATATGCCAATGCTTCCACTATATGTTTGCTTCATTAGCATTTCAAAGATTTTATATAAATTATGAAAAGAATAGATTGCTACTCGCCACTTGGAGGAGACATTGAGTCACAGACAGACACAACAGAAAGACTGCTAGACACACAAGCTTTACGCAAAATGGCCTTCTCCTGAGATACAAAACACTCACACTCACACACAATACTTATACTACTTCTATATATTGTATTCCACGAGAAACAAAGTAAAGAAATAATATGTCAAGTAATTTTTAAAAAATAATTTTCTCATTAATAAGTTTATAATCAAACATTGCATTTATGCATGAAATTACAAAGGAGAACAGTGCTTAAAATGTAATATTGGAAGGTCATTAACATACAACATGAACAGAAAGGGTCTTGACACACTTGCCTGGGGCACACCTTAAGTTACTTCCACATCTGACAATGACTCCATCCAAGATAAACTACTGTGTCCTTACTATCAACAAGTCTTCAATCCAGTCACAAATTTCACTCAATAACACACATGATCGAACTTTTGATGATAAGCAAAGGTATTGTACTGAGTCAAATGCTTTCCGGAAATCAAGAAATAATGCATCCACCTGACTGCCTTGATATATAGCTTCCCGTATGTCATGTGAGAAAAGTGCTAGTTGGGTTTCACATTATCATGTTTTCAGAATCCATGCTTCCAACCTAATATTTTGGGTAGGAAAAATATATGGTGTATGTGATGGGGTTGCAATCCTAAGAGTAGAATCCTATCACATCAAAGCATTGACCCATCAAACCTTCCAATGCTTAAAACACCTCAAAGAAATTTCTTCTATTATGATCTACTGCTATCAATCATCATATTACACTTTGTCTACTCTCCTTTCAAAATGGGTTTTTTCAAAGGCATCTTCATTTAAAAAACAGCAATAAGTCACAATACATGATGTCTGGAGAGGAAGACTGAAATTTAATTTTCGGACAAACGGTTCAGTTGTGATCAGATGGGCATCATAGCGATGCAACTTGTCTTCCACTGACCTGGGCTCATGCCCTGAAATACCTCACAAAGACTGTACAGAATTACTTGACTACTAGCTTGTTACTTCTTAACCTTTTAGTGCCTTTTCATTTAGTAGATGTTATAGGTAACACCCACTGACTTACAGTTAGTTCCTCCAATGCTCAGTACCAAATAAGGCAGCAATAATCCTCCAGTGAACCATCAGCTGCCAGGTTTTCAGCTTCCTCCCAGATCATGTCCATGCACTGATGATCCTTTGCAGAAGTTTATTTCTTTGTGCTACAAGATCTTGCTGTATCCATCTGTTTATTTCAACAGAAATGTTGATTTGGGGTTGTTCCATCTTTCATGCAGAGAATATGCCCCACAAGCTTCAGCCTTCTTTCAGCAATGACTTTGTGCAGGCTGGATAGACCACTTCTCAGCACTTCTTCATTTGAAATGTGGTGGTGATAACTGACCTTCAGAACTTTCCTGAAGAATTGTTGGTATAAAACATTGAGCTTGTGTATCAATTTTACTGATATTTTCCACATCTAACATGCATATATGGCCATCGGAAGGATGATAATAGTACAACCAAAGCTTTGTTGACACAACCTTTGAATATATGTTGGAAGATTGTAGAAGCTCTCCCAATTCTGCTGCTGTTGTCCACATCTATGTCCCCATTATTACAGATAAGGTTGTTGGGGTCAACAGAAGCGTCCAATCCCACGCGTCGGTTTTGACCCGTGACATAAGGGTGTTATGGTGTGTGACGTCATGACAGCACGGAGTTTGGTGTGGCGTGTTTGTAGATGTCATCGTGTTGTGGTTTGTTGTGCCCTCTGGTGGTATGTTCAGGGTTTTCATTTGTTTGGTGTTTTGGGCTCAGTTAGCTGTTGCTCAGTGTCAAGTATTGTTCGAGTGTGTTTGAAGTGGAATTCGTTTCAGTGGTTAACGATTTTGTGGTTTTGTGTGAAGGTTAATTTAGTGGTGATCGCTGTACGTCGTGTGGTATTTTTATTAAATTTAATCGGTTGTTGTTTTTTGATCAGGAATGGATATGACAGATAAGATTAATAGTTCCTGTTTGAGGGCTATGATGGGGAACACCCCTTTAGAGCTCATTAAGTTTCTGCAGCTTTTTGGCTTAATTGCCAAGGTGGTCAAATGCAGTGTTTGCCGTGAAGAAATGAAGTTGGCTAAAGTTCCGGCCTCTCAGACCAGGGTCGGTTATATGTGGCGCTGTAGGAAAGACGACATTTGGCGTTCCATACGGCGCGGTACCTGGTTCGAGAAGTCTAGGTTGGGCATGTGCGAGATAGTACTGGTTACTTATTACTTTTGTTATAGATCCCCACACAGTTTTTGCATGCATGAGACTGGTGTGAGTGAGAGGAGTGTGCTTGATTGGTTTTCTTTTTGTTGTGAAGTGTGTTCAGAGTTTACTAAGTACAGGGGTAAGCTGGGGGGGGAGGGGGGGGGGGCATGGGGTTGTTGTGGAGGTGGACGAGTCGCAGTTTAGGAAAAGGAAGTATGGGAGGGGTAAGTCGGTGGCTGGTCTCTGGGTGTGGGGGTCTGTTGTTCCAGGGGGTGGGTGTTCCGAATGTGTTTTTAGGGTTGTGGAAGGGAGGTCTAAGGCTGAATTAGTAGGGTTAATTGAGGAATATATAGAGCCAGGGTCCACAGTAGTTTCTGATGCATTTTCTTCATATAGGGGGTTGGGTGAGAGGGGATTTCATCATTTAGTAGTGAATCATAGCTTAGAGTTCAAGAATTATGAGATGGGGGCTTCTACCAATACAATAGAGGGGATGTGGGGGGTTGTTAAGTCAGTTCTTGGGAGGGGGAAGAGGCGCTGTTCTAACCTTCAGTCTCATTTAGATGAGTACTGTTGGCAGACGAGTATCCCTGAGGGCTATTGTGTTGTTCGGGTTTTCTTAAGGGCTGCGAGTAAAATGTATAGGCCGAAAGTAGTTGGTTAGGGTGGTCTGGGTAGGTAGGTGGGTGGGTGGGTGGGTGGGTGACTGGCTGGCTGCAGCTCAGGGTGGGGTGGGTGGTTTATTTTGTGTTAGAGTGTTTGTGAGGGTGGGGGGGGGGGGGAAGAGTGTGTGTGTTCATGTTTTAGTTGTGGAGGATCTATTTTGCTGAAGTTTTTGTTGAGTTGTAGTGTGTGATTGAGATTTTTTTATGTTGCATTTGGTTTTTGTTTGTGAGATTTTTATTTTGGGTTGAGGGGGGAGGTTGGGTTGGTTGGAGGGGGTTGAGGTGTGGGTGGGTCGGGTTTTTCTTTTGGTTGAGTATTTTTTCGTGTGTGTGTGTGTGTGTTGTGTGTGTGTATGTGTGTGTGTGTGTGTGTGTGTGTGTGTGTGTGTGTGTGTGAGAGAGAGAGAGAGGAACCATGGACCTTGCCTTTGGTGGGGAGGCTTCCGTGCCTCAGCGACACAGATGGCCGTACCGTAGGTGCAATCACAATGGAGGGGTATCTGTTGAGAGGCCAGACAAACGTGTGGTTCCTGAAGAGGGGCAGCAGCCTTTTCAGTAGTTGCAGAGGCAACAGTCTGGATGATTGACTGACCTGGCCTTGCAACATGAACCAAAACGGCCTTGCTGTGCTGGGGCTGCGAACGGCTGAAAGCAAGGGGAAACTACGGTCGTAATTTTTCCCGAGGGCATGCAGCTTTACTGTATGGATAAATGATGATGGCGTCCTCTTGGGTAAAATATTCCACAGGTAAAATAGTCCCCCATTCAGATCTCCGGGCGGGGACTACTCAGGAGGACGTCGTTATCAGGAAAAAGAAAACTGGTGTTCTACAGATCGGAGATGGAATGTCAGATCCCTTAACCGGGCAGGTAGATTAGAAAATTTAAAAAGGGAAATGGATAGGTTAAAGTTAGATATAGTGGGATTTAGTGAAGTTCGGTGGCAGGAGGAACAAGACTTTTGGTCAGGTGAACACAGGGTTGTAAACACAAAATCAAATAGGGGTAGTGCAGGAGTAGGTTTAATAATGAATAAAAAAAATAGGAGTGCGGGTAAGCTACTACAAACAGCACAGTGAACACATTATTGTGGCCAAGATAGATACGAAGCCCATGCATACTACAGTAGTACAAGTTTATAAGCCAACTAGCTCTGCAGATGATGAAGAAATTGAAGAAATGTATGATGAAATAAAAGAAATTATTCAGGTAGTGAAGGGAGACGAAAATTTAATAGTCATGGGTGACTGGAATTCGAGAGTAGGAAAAGGGAGAGAAGGAAACATAGTAGGTGAATACGGATTGGGGATAAGAAATGAAAGAGGAAGCCGCCTGGTAGAGTTTTGCACAGAGCATAACTTAATTATAGCTAACACTTGGTTCAAGAACCATGAAAGAAGGTTGCATACATGGAAGAATCCTGGAGATACTAGAAGGTATCAGATAGATTATATAATGGTAAGACAGCGATTTAGGACCCAGGTTTTAAATTGTAAGACATTTCCAGGGGCAGATGTGGACTCTGAACGCAATCTATTGGTAATGAACTGGAGATTAAAATTGAAGAAACTGCAAAAAGGTGGGAATTTAAGGAGATGGGACCTGGATAAACTGAAAGAACCAGAGGTTGTCCAGAGTTTCAGGGAGAGCATAAGGGAACAATTGACAGGAATGGGGGAAAGAAATACAGTAGAAGAAGAATGGGTAGCTCTGAGGGATGAAGTAGTGAAGGCAGCAGAAGATCAAGTAGGTAAAAAGACGAGGGCTAGTAGAACTCCTTGGGTAACAGAAGAAATATTGAACTTAATTGATGAAAGGAGAAAACATAAAAATGCAGTAAATGAAGCAGGCAAAAAGGAATACAGACGTCTCAAAATGGCTAAGCACGGACGGCTAGAGGACAAATGTGAGGATGTACAGGCTTATCTCACTAGGGGTAAGATAGATACTGCCTACAGGAAAATTAAAGAGACCTTTGGAGAAAAGAGAGCCACTTGTATGAATATCAAGAGCTCAGATGGAAATCCAGTTCTAAGCAAAGAAGGGAAAGCAGAAAGGTGGAAGGAGTATATAGAGGGTCTATACAAGGGCGATGTACTTGGGGACAGTGTTATGGAAGAGGATGTAGATGAAGATGAAATGGGAGATACAATACTGCGTGAAGAGTCTGACAGAGCACTGAAAGACCTGAGTCAAAACAAGGCCTCGGGAGTAGACAACATTCCATTAGAACTACTGATGGCCTTGGGAGAGGCAGTCCTGACAAAACTCTACCATCTGGTGAGCAAGATGTATGAGACAGGTGAAATACCCTCAGACTTCAAGAAGAATATAATAACTCCAATCCCGAAGAAAGCAGGTGTTGACAGATGTGAAAATTACCGAACTAACAGTTTAGTAAGTCACAGCTGCAAAATACTAACGCGAATTCTTTACAGACGAATGGAAAAACTGGTAGAAGTCGACCTTGGGGAAGATCAGTTTGGATTCCGCAGAAATATTGGAAACGTGAGGCAATACTGACCTTACGACTTATCTTAGAAGAAAGATTAAGGAAAGGTAAACCTACATTTCAAGCATTTGTAGACTTAGAGAAAGCTTTTGACAATGTTGACTGGAATACTCTCTTTCAAATTCTAAAGGTGGCTGGGGTAAAATACAGGGAGCAAAAGGCTTTTACAATTTGTGCAGAAACCAGATGGCAGTTATAAGAGTCGAGGGGCATGAAAGGGAAGCAGTGGTTGGGAAGGGAGTGAGACAGGGTTGTAGCCTCTCCCAGATGTTGTTCAATCGGTATATTGAGCAAGCAGTAAAGGAAACAAAAGAAAAATTTGGACTAGGTATTAAAATCCATGGAGAAGAAATAAAAACTTTGAGGTTCGCCGATGACATTGTAATTCTATCAGAGACAGCAAAGGATTTGGAAGAGCAGTTGAACGGAATGCACAGTGTCTTGTAAGGAGGGTATAAGATGAACATCAACAAAAGCGAAACGAGAATAATGGAATGTAGTCTAATTAAGTCGGGTGATGCTGAGGGAATTAGATTAGGAAATGAGACAATTAAAGTAGAAAAGGAGTTTTCCTATTTGGGGAGCAAAATAACTGATGATGGTCGAAGTAGAGAAGATATAAAATGTAGGCTGGCAACGGCAAGGAAAGCATTTCTGAAGAAGAGAAATTTGTTAACATCGAGTATAGATTTAAGTGTCAGGAAGACGCTTCTGAAAGTATTTGTATGGAATGTAGCCTTGTATGGAAGTGAAACATGGACGATGAATAGTTTGGACAAGAAGAGAATAGAAGCTTTCGAAATGTGGTGCTACAGAAGAATGCTGAAGATTAGATGGGTAGATCACATAACTAATGAGGAGGTATTGAATAGAATTGGGGAGAAGAGGTGTATGTGGCACAACTTGACAAAAAGAAGAGACCGGTTAGTAGGACATGTTCTGAGGCATCAAGGGATCACCAATTTAGCATTGGAGGGCAGCGTGGAGGGTAAAAATCATAGAGGGAGACCAAGAGATGAATACACTAAGCAGATTCAGAAGGATGTAGGTTGCAGTAGATACTGGGAGATGAAGAAGCTTGCACAGGATAGGGTAGCAAGGAGAGCTGCATCAAACCAGTCTCAGGACTGAAGACCACAACAACAACAAGGTAAAGAGAAGTGTTCGATCCTAACTTATGGGGTTGGGAGCTGCTTTTGAGCTATATAGGTCGAGGGAAGTATCCGATTCCAGATGGTATTGTGTTTAGTGGTATTTGGGGAGTTTTGTGACGTCGATTTTTTTCGTCGTTTTGTATGGGAGTGAGTGTCTAAATTTGTTTATATTTAGTTTGACCCCACCCAAAAACCCCCAGTTTCCCGCATTTGTACCATTAGTGTCATTAGGCTTCTTGTGGAACATGTGTGTGTATGTGTTTCGATGTATTTTTATCTTCATAATGTGTATGTAACGACTTTATATGCACCATATTGGAATTGTCGTTTATGGTCGTTTCCGCCAGATTTGTGACGTCATCGGTCAAAGCAGACAGGTGGGATCGGACGCTTCCGTATTTCCGGTTGTTGAGACATAGAAATTGGTCACCATCTTGTAGTCCTTTTTGTTCCACTATAATCTGGGTAGACACATTTACACTTTATGCACATTGTGTTTCTCTCGTCACCATTTATTTTTAGCACTACAGAACTGACCTGACACAAAATATCATTTTAATTTTCTATTTCACATGGCATACGTGTTTTCAGTAATTGGGAAGAATGCTTCCAACACATTGTCCATGCTGTTTTCACATTGTATCCACACACCTATTACCCATCTCTGGTTGCAATGTTGTTGAATCAGAATCCCTCTTGAAGGTTTTAGTATTTGCAGCAGGCATGACAACGCCGCTACTCCACACGGTCATTACAGGTACTACAAACACCAATGATGACTTTGTAACAACTGGGTAACAGAATCCCGTGAGTGGAACAAATTACTCATGCGAATTGAACTATAGGAAGCACAACTTTTGAACCCACGTAGATAAGCACCTGACAATGTATTCAAGCACACGGTTTGCACAGCCAATAACTGAGCACATGACAACTCTTGGCACGAGGGCAAAGCTATGACTAAGACTAAACTCAGTGGCCAGAGACAGTGGTCACTTGTGTGTTAGTTGCACGTATGTTAGCTAGATTAAATGAAGGCCTTTTGGCTGCAAGTTCACATGTGCAGCAGTCTTTTTGTCGCACGTCTGCCATTCGACATCTCTTTTATATGGTGAGTAGCAATCTATCCTTCCCATAGTATTGTCGAATTTTTGAGGAGTTTGAAAGGGACTAAACATTGAGGTCATCACCTCCCATTAATTTCTTTAATAATCTACGCCAAAAACTTTCTGGAAGAAGGAAAGTAGAGACTGCCAATTTACTCTTTATCTTTGTGGCGTCACCTGAGACAGGGAGCCAGGTGAAAAACAGGAGGAGGAAAATAAACATCAAAAAGTAAGGAACTGCAATGAAATAGGAGAGGTAGGCGATCTGAAGCAGCCAGAGTCACAACTGCTCCACCTCCCCTCCTCCTCTCATGCACCTAGTTTGTAGCTGAATGTCTACTTCCTCATCTGATAACAGCTCTTTATTCATTGCAGAATAGTGGCAGAATGCTCGCATCACAGAATGGGGAAAAATAAGATGAGACCATGGTGACACGCTTTAAATGAATACAAAAACTCTCTCTAAAGTTTAAAAACCATGTCCACAGCTTGGACATCACCTACCGAGACCAGAATTGTGAAGCACCAGTGTTCATCACAGGGCAGTGAAGTTGGGGGCACTAGCATAATGTGGGGCACCAACAAGGGGCTTCACAATGGCAATACGATGGGTCCCCTTGCCTGAGAATATGACAATGAGCCAACTAGACATAGCTATAATGTAATCAACATAGAATAGTAGATATCCTTTGAGAAGTGGGAAGGGAAGATGATCATGTGATCGTCAACCTCCAAAATGGTTTCCTTTTATGTTGTTCATTCTGGAACAGCCAGCCATAAGATGGACAATGCATTATTTTATGCCAACTGATTTGGTAATGACTACATCTACACAGTATACCTTACCATGGATGAATGCCTCTTCAATGAAAGAGGAATCTATCAACAAAGAGCCTCCATATCAGTGTGATTCAATAAATACCTGGTGCCTATCTATTCCCCTTACATGTAAGAACAACTATCATCTTAATATTCCCGTATTGTTGGGGCCAAACAGATAACTAGCCTAGATCTGTCAGTTTCAAAACATCATTTGCTAAGGCACTTCAAGTTCAGTGGCTTTGGGCTTCTAACTGGACTCCTTAAGACTTGACAATCAAGAGGGAGTTTATAAAATTTAGAACTTTTTTCCTTCATTCAATTCCCTGTGTGAAATGCCTTGGAGTCCTGTTGGAAAACAAGTTAAACTGGAGACAACATATTGATAAACAAATCTAAATGGTCAGTTCTGCATGTTTTGCTAGGAGCATCTCTCATTGTGGTGGTTTGTTTCACATGTTTTCACTCCTCATTGCCTTCTGGAATTATCTTCTGGAGTGTGTACCTAAAGAAATGACCAGAAGAAGTGACCAGTAAGAATGGCATGTTAAGTAGAAAACTGCTCATCTTGCAGATGCCTTTTTAAAAACCTAAATTCTTGCATTTACTTCTTAATATATTTACAATGTTGCTGACAAAAATAAATTGAAGCTGAACTGTTTTTTCTCCTCCTCCCCCCCATGCAAATGTATTCTACCTGGTGCAAAAGTATTCTACTTCCCATCAGACAAAGCAAAAAATGGGTAATCACAACCAGTTCAGAAGAAAACTTAAAAACTCTCTCATTAGTCATTCTTTCTACAAATTAACTGAATATCTAGACTCAAAGATATAAAAGGTATGTTAGCTATATGGCAAGTAGCAGCGTGTTGTGAGGCTTCATGACAACTGCAACCATGGGTGAATATTTACACATGTAGGAAACCATTTTCTCTTAAAAAAGAAACCAGTCTAATTGTTTGTCTGTCTACAACTCAACACCAGCAATCCATCCTTTTCATGATACTCTAATTTTTCCATCCTAGATTTTCCATTGTTGAAATATTATGTTGTGTATAAAAGCTGTTTGATAAAAAGTTTTTCAAAGTAGCAGCTTTATTCCTTACTTGGTTTGATTTAGCTGCTACTTACAAGCATACTCTGCAAACCACTGAACAGCATGGTAGGGAATGTCCCACTGCACCCATCATTTTATTAGGGCTCCTTCCCATTCCACTTACATATAGAGATGCAGAAAAAAATTCTGTTGAAATGTGTCTGTGCAGACTGTAATTACTCTAATCTTACCCTCACAATCCCTACAGGAGATGCTGTATATTCCTAGACCCATCATTTAGAGCTGGTTCTTGAAATTTTGTAGTAAGTTTTCTAGGGACAATCTACATATATCTTCAAGTGTCTGCCAGTTCAGTTTCTTCGGTATCTCTGTGACACACTGAGAAGTCGAACAAACCTCTGACCATTCATGCTGTCCTCTTCTGAATATGTTCAATGTCCCCCATTAGTCCTATTTTGCATGCATCACACTAACTTGAGCAATAGTCTCGCATAGGTCAGATGAGTGATTTTTAAGGAATCGCTCTTGTAGACTGGCCACATCTCCCTAATATTCCATCAGCGAACCACAGTCTGCCACCAGCTTTGCCTACAGCTGAACCAAAGTGATCCATTACACATTCCTACAAAGAGTTGGTCTGCAGCCAAGTAAATGTCAAGTTGACAGATTCCAACTGAGACCGTTTGATACCATGGTTCTTTCATTTTGTGAAAGTGGACAATTTTACTTTTCTGAAGACTTCAAGCAAGTTGCTAATCTTTGCATCACTTTGAAACCTTATCAAGATATGACTGAATATTTGTATTTAATTATTTTCAGACAGTACTTCATTATAGGTAACAGCATCATCTGAAAAGACTCTGAGGTTGCTATTAATATTGTCTGCAAGATCATTAATACACAAGATCAACAGCAAAGATCCCCACACACTTCCCTGGAGCTCATCTGAAATTACTTCTGCATCAAGGACTCTCCATCCAAGGTAAAGAAATCCACTACCCATTCACAAATTTCTCTCAATATTCCACACAATCATAGTTCTGATAATACGCACAGGTGTTGTATTCAGTGAAATACTTTCTGTAAATAAAAAAATACTGCATCTCCCTGACTGCCTCGATCTATGGCTTTCAGGACGTCATGTAAGGAAAGTGTGAGCTGGGTTTCACAAGTATGATGTTTTTGGAGTTCATGCTGGTTGGCATGGAGTGTGTCATTCTGTTTGAGATCTCTCATTACATTTGAGCTCACAATATGTTCCAAGATTCTACAACAAAAGGGTGTCAAGGCTACTGAACAGTAGTTTGGTGGATCATTCTGCTACCCTGCGTGATCGGTGCTTTTCTCAGCTACTGGGCACAGTTTTCCATTCAGTAGTTAAGTGTTAATGGCACTAATTTATTGTAACAGTATTGTGAAAAGGTTAGTTACAACTCACCATATAGCGGAGATGTTGAGTTACAGATAAGCACAACAAAAAGACTGTCCCAAAATGAGCTTCTGGCCAACAAGGACTTTGTCTCTGACAGCTGAAGTCAGACTACTGGCTTCAGCTGTGAGGGACTGTGGTTGTGTTCATGTGTCTTTTTTTGACAAAGGCTTTGTTGGCCAAAAGCTTGTTTTCTTTTTGTTGTGCCTATCTGTGACTTGGAACCTCTGGTGTATAGTGATTAAGAACTATCCTTTTCACAATATCGTTACATTTCAACCTGGATTTTCACTGTTTGCACTAATTTATTGTTAATATGTCATAGATATTTTTCTATTATTTGCTTATCTTCTGTTAATGTACACAATGTCTCACTCCAGCATCCACAAAATTGGTTCTTGATGGGATCTACACAATGTAGTAAATAACTGAACGAATACTTAATTCGTTTTTGTAGCTGCACTGCGTTAAAGGATAACTGTTTAGGGTAAAAGTGGCTGAAACTATGTAAATAAGCCAGCACTCTGTCTTCAAGTGAACAGTCAGAAATTAGGTAGGTACAAAAACAGTGATCTGAGCTTTGTTATTTAATCTGTTTTGACTAATTTTGCTATCTAGCTAAATGCCAAGGAATTTCACACACAGGGTTTAACTTACTGTATGATCCTAAGGTATGTTTATGGCACCAGTAAGTCATTTTAAGGTTCTTGGGATGTGATTCGTCTAATGCAACTAAATAAAAGACTCTTTTTATTGTACTATAAGTGGTTTACGTATTATTTGTGAAGCGTCTTCTGTGGAATTTTGAGTTGTTATTTGTGTGTATATGCCACCGGGAGATGTTATTGGGCAGTTTGCATATCAAGGATATCTGAATTTCGGCATTTAATAAACTCATTTCGACTTAGCAACTCGTTTTCGTTCTACATCGTGTTTTGCTCGTAAGTTTGGCAGAAATGCAAAATTAAACTGGCTAGAATTGCACGTTAATTGTGTACATAGCACTGTACAAAAACGGCAAGTGAACTGACGTTTAGCTGTGGTGCATTTCAACAGACAGTTCGCATATTTTGCTGAGATTTCCGACTGGAGCAAATAGAATCCAAGGTATTAAGTGACACCTAACAAGTCGCTACAGTCTACACACACAAAACAATTTTTCCACGCAAAATTAAAATTTTTGATAAAATAAGTGAATTTTATTGACAGTTGAAACAAATCGGATGGAACGTTTTCAAGCTGATGATCACTGAAATCAGAAACGAAGGGCTGAAGCTGTAATGTGATTAATATCATTGTCCCCCACGTCCTTGAATATGTAAAATTTTAGATCAAATATGATCACCAAAACATTACCAGTATAAAACGAATTTAGAATAATCTACCAGTGTTGTGCATAATTATAATACTCAAATAATGCAGTGGAGTTACTAAAAGCATTTTACTTTCTGTGGGGTTTTAAAATTGCAATATTATTTTTGTCACCATGTTTCATTTGAGTATCTGTCATTCCACACGTGAACACCGCAGGTTCTCGTTTAGTATCGTTTATTTGCATTCAAATATACACCGTATGCACAAATTCTAAAGTTTTCAAGGAATCCTAATAAAACTGGTTTAATTTACACATGAGACTGCAAAGAATGTGTCGTGACCCAGTCTTTAATATAGGGCGCTTTCCGCAGTTATATTTACATTCTAGCAAATATCCGTATATTCATACTGCGGTCCAATACGAAGTTTTTGGTTCGAACGCATTAATAGGCATACATATCCAAAAACCCCTAATCCTTCACTTGTTCCCAAACTAAAAACCGGAGCTATTTACCCAACAATACACTTAAAAGGCGTTAGCTCATTCCCTCTTGACTGCAATTACGTATCACGAGCCTCTCTTACAAAACACGTACAACCCAACAAAATACACAATCACAAACCAACACTATGCAATTATCTTTCAAACTTACGAAGCAGCTGTAATATCCAAATTCGCGCGGACTGAAAACATATTACTTCCGATCAGTCATTCGAAATGGGAAGCCTAACAGACACAATCAGCATTCATATGGTGACAGAGGTCCCGCGAAAATCATACGAAGCGTTCAAAGATCTACCTACAAGCAGCTACGTCTCATTGGCTCTTACCGCCAACCAATGAGATATCGGTGCCAGTTGAAATAGCTACGTATAATGCCTCGTGGATTTACAGGGAAGCCTAACAGACACATCATTGTGGTCCAAAAACAGTCGGAAGTGACGTCAAAATTACGTATACGCAACGCGCTGCACACTTGTCGAGTATCGAGATCCGTGGTCGAGTCGAGTTAGGTGAAAGTTTTCGGACCACACTGGAGTGTATGTTAAAACGTCGGTGCGTGTCTGCTGAATCGTCCTGAAACGAGTGTGATCCGCTGATATGTGACCGTAATGTGAAAGAAATGTGGCTGTTATCGCACGTACACAGTAGCGGAGAAATGGAAATGTATTTATAAATTACGGAGAAGTAAATAAATCGTACGGATTCTCAGCTTATCGGATTTTACCTGTTTCTTGACCATGCTGTGATTGATCTGCTTATTCTGTCGAGGGCCAAATAGGTAGCATAAAATGTTATACACCTAAATAATAAATGCAGTATTTCCGTTACACATTCCATAAACCATCATGTATAACCGTTGAGAGAAACTAAACATTGCCATTGCTTACGAGAAATAGCTTTTGTTATCGAGTACGCAGCTCATACTGGGGGAAAAAACAAACTGTCAAGAATAGTGTCGTGATAAGGCTATAAATTGTCACTTCCTGGGATACGTAAGATTCCAGTGCAGTCATAATGAAATATTGGTTTACCAAGAGCTGTTACCTGTGTTAAAAAAATAGATATGTTTTCTAAATTTTGCCTCACAGGAAGTTAATGCCTTTTGCCGTCTTCTCAGTTAATTGTGAAAACAACTTTTCAGAAGAAGCAGGCTTTGTTATACATTTAAGGGGTAGTTGTTTGGCTATACATAGGACAGCTAATCTTTTATATTAATAATAGTTTCTATGATCATACAAATGAATTTTGATCATGCAAAAGCGGCATTAAAGGATCATGAAAGAAACCTCCAAGGGCAACAAAATTCTTTAAAAAACTACTTCCTGTGTTCATTATACCACAGTTAAATTAGTAAGAATACTTGTGTGTTGTGCCATGCAGTGTCACACAAACTATATATGATTTAAGAAGAATGGGTAAATAACTTCACTGCATAAGAAACAAGGCAATTTGCTATGGGGTGCATAGCTCACTCAGCAAGAAAGAATAAATGACAGGCTGTGTTACAAAGAGTGTTGTCTTAAACCTTTCACATTATTTCCACTTTCCTGGCAATTTAACTATGCACACTTCATAGCTGAATGAAATATTTCATTTTGTATATGAATCCGGGTCATGTGGACTTTCTTCTCATATGGCTGTGACTTCAGTTTTGGAAAATTTTACTAAAAATTTACAAACAGAACGCTATGAAGCTTTCCATAAAGCATTCTTGTAACCATTCTTACTGTGAGAGCATACATCTACATTTTGCACCACATAATGCAGAGTAACTGTAGATTTGATTCAGATGTTCAAATACCGAGAGATGTAAGGTATTTATTGTGCTACACAGTTTTGATTAAGAAATCGTCACCAGAAAACACTTGTTTTACTAATGCTAATGCATCTGGTATTCTGTAAATAATAAGATAATTTTATACACTACAGTCTGATAAAATGACCAAATTTAAAGAGACTACAGTAACAGCTATGTTACATTAACTGTGATTAGGAAGACAGGCTACTGTTTGCCTTACAGGTAACAGTGAAAGAAAATCATTTCTGCTGCCATCTGTAAATTAAGTAGCAGTCTGACTTCCTATTGAGATAAAGCCATGTGTTATTTAAACTTGTTGTTGATGCTGTGATACATACAGGTTCTGAATTTTGAAAATTCCAGTAACACTTCAAATTAAAGTAAATGAGACATTGGTAACAAATGCATGTAGTGTTGCAAACTTCTTAAATAGGTACAGTACTTTGTATCTGTTACTGACAGCTTCAAGTTATCAGGTTCAGTTAACAGTGCAATTGAACATCTGAGACCACTCCCTACAAATAACCAGTAAACTGGAAATGACACTCACTTCTCCCTAAGTAGCAGCATCCATCATAAAATCCTTAAAGTATTCTAGTGAAGTTTTTCAAAGTGTATTCATGTGAGTTGAGTTGTACCTCAAATTATTTGTGTAATCAATCTCTTATCAGTGGAACATTTCCAGACTGTCTAAAATATGCCTAAGTTAAGCCTCTGTACAAGAAGAGCATTAAAGAGATACTATCAAATTATTGATCATTTTCACTTTTGCTGGCGTCTTCAAAAATATTTGAAAAGGTTGTGTCTAAGCATCTTCTTAAGCATCCGACTGCAAACAGTATATCATCCAAGTCACAGTTTGGGTTCCTTATGCTTACTGATATAGAGAAGGGTATTTGCACATACTGTGGGAATAATTCATAAGAAAACAAGTTAGAGGCTACTGGCATTCTCTGTGACCTGTCAAAAGCCCTTGACTATGAATCACAGCTTTCTCTCAAGAGAATTAGAATATTGTGATGTCACTGGCAGTGCTGCAAAATGGTTAGAGTCTGACCTAACTAAAAGGAAACAAGGGTGTCACTGCAAATACATGCAGAGTAAGCAAAGAGTCTTCGTCTGATTGGGAAGTAATTACATGTGGTGCACCTCAAGATTCCATCCTGAATCTGTTGTTTATTCCTGTCTACAGTAATGACCTCATCTGTTAAATTGCCAGATGCTAAGTTTGTTTTGTTGGCACATGACACAAACATTGCAACAAATAGCAAGTCAAGTACAGATTTAGAAATTGCTACTAATCAAATTTTCACTGACAATAAATGGTTTAGAAGTAATTTACTGTCATTAAACTTTGGAAAGACCCACTATATGCAGATAAGAACCTGTAAGAAATTTGTTTCCAGGATGTGTATAATGTACGAAGACATGCAGATAGAAGCAGTTGACAGTGTTAAATTTCTCGGGTTACAACTCAGTAATAAATTCAGTTAGGAAGGGTGTGTGCCACAAAATTGCTGAAGCACCTAAACAAGTTTGTATTTGCAATGGGAATGATGTCAGATGTAGGAGATAGAAAAAAAAAACTTGCTTACTTCATTTGCTTTCGTATTTTGAAGTACCTCGTCAAACCGAGCAAAAGTTTTTAGACTGCAGAAGTATGTAATAAGACTCAATTGTGTTGTAAATTCCATATAATCATGTACAAATCTGAGCAAGGAAGTGGATATTCTAACCAATGCTTCAGTATATTTATCCCTTAAAGAAATTGGTTCCAAATAACATGTTTATTTCCAGACAATAGCTCAGCACATAGTAAAATACTAGCAACAATAAGACCTAAAATTGCTTACCTTGGTCCAAAGAGGAGTCCAGTTTACGGGAACACACATTTTCAATAAATTGCCAGCTACCATTAAAAAGTTTGTTTCAGAAACAGCACAGTTTAAACAGAGTTTGAAAGATTTTTAGGCAGGCAGCTCTTCTATAAATGAATATCTTAACAGGGACTGTTAGACCAGCTTAAGTAAAAATGTCTTAGATTTGGTTTTACAACAGTTAAGATTAGGTGTTGTGTGTGTGATAAATTTGTTAAAAGTGCATAACGGTTTCATTCTGAGTGTATTAATTCTGTAAACGTTGGCAGTCCCAGTTTATCTGTTATGTATTCACATACCTTTAAAGTATCCTGACATGTGATCAGGGAAGCGTTATATTCAGATGGTCTTTGTTTTTTATGTTGTTCTTTGACATATTCCATATCCAAGAAACCCATCTCATTTTTGGGTCTATAGAATGAGAACTGAATCTAATGTAGTAAAATACATCTGAGGATGTTAAACATGGCTTCAGTTATCAGCATAGATGTGTAGCCGTTTCAGTTGCTAAGATGAGAACTTAAAGATACCAGTGATATTTATTATGGGTTTATTATGTTAATCATACCTGTGTACACCCAATTCAATTGATAAGCAACTCGTATGGCTATAATTTATATGTAAAATATTGTCAGGATAGAACAATTGTCATATCCAATCACTCAATGAACGCTACTTTTATGTCAGGTCTTTCGTTCCACTGTTGAATCTTCGAATTGTGTGTAATGAACTGGCAAGAGCTACAGACAGTGCCATGATATACAGCCAAGCATTTTAAATGCATGTTGAATCAGAGCTTGAAGATGATACTGATTAGTTAAAAACCTTTGTTGAATTTGTATACCATTACTTTAATATTTCCATTCCCCTCAAAACATTGGTAATACAGATCACAGTAAGGATTGTACACTAAATTAATTCCTCTGCAACAGGAACAACACCCCTTTAAACATACGCCTGCAAGTCGTGGTTTCACCTTCTACAATACTTCACTCCCGGTCTCACTCCCTTCCCAAGAACTGCACACTTTTCATGTCTTTACACATTACTGTTACATCAGCGTGCAAATTTTAGTCTTTGTATTTTATCCTTGCTACCTTCAGAATTTCCTAGTGTATAGTCCAGCCAACAGTGTCAAAAGCTTTCTCTATATCCTCTTGTAAGATTTTTCGTAGGACCAATACTGCCTCATGTGTTGCTACTTTTTCCCAGATACCAAAGTAATGTTTCCTGAGGTCAGTTGGCACCTACCAGTTCGTCCACTATTCCTTACTTAATTTGTGTCAAACTACAACCATGACTTGCCACACTGATAGTTCTGTAATATTTCCAACTTTCAGTGCCTGGTTTTCTTGGAATAGGAATTATTACTTCCTTCTGAATCGTGAATGTTTTTCACTTGTCTCTTATCTTGCATACCACATGGAATAGTTCGACTTGGCTGTCTGAAGGATCTCCACAAATGTGAGGGAATGTCTACTCCAGGTGCCTTGTTTGGGTGCAGGTCTTTCATCACCATGTGAAATTATTCTCTTAGTCTATCTCCCACCTAGTCTTCATCTGTCTCTTATAATATTGTACTCTAATTTCTCTCGTTATAGTAAACAGTTGAAGTAAGAGCCCGTATTCCAACTTTACTCTTTTGATGAATTTTATACACAATCTAATGTACCTTAGGTTAAAGGTAAGTTAAACAATCCCCATTCTTCCTGCTACAATAAAAATATTCAGGAAGAATATGTACAATCTGAATGCCTTGACACAGTGTATTTTTTGGAAAGTGGTCCATACATGTAAGTAGTTACCAGTCCTTTGTGCATTTAATAAAGTTTTTTCTGCTCTGTTCATATAACACTAAGGTTTTTGGTTAGTCTATCTCTACAATAGGATGCAGCTGGCTTAAATATCCAGAAAGGATATGGAAATAACTTAATCCAACAAAAGTGACTGCTTATGGCAACCTTTATACTTTTGGGGAACCCTGCCTCCTTTTCACGAGTTTGTAAATGACTTTTTTCTTAACCTTCCTTAATGTGGCACAAATCAACTCTTCCATCATAACAGTTACCAGCAACAACAGAGTGAAACTGATACATAAGGAATATCAGTCACACATGTTACCTATGTGGATTGCTAGTGTTTGTAACAGAAGCCTCTTTAAGAAATTTAATAAATCTAAAAGGAAAACTTGGCAGCAGAGTGCAAAATCACATGACATTCAAGGCAAAAGTTTCTTAGATGCATGTGAAACATACCTTGAAGAATATACTAAACCACTTAAAGGGTTCAAAGTTGTACTGAAGTATCACCATTATGTAGTACTACTACTACTACTACTACTACTACTACTACTAAACGCAGCCTGTTTTGTCGGCTTTGGTGAATAATAGTCAGTAAAAACCTTACTAATTTATATGAAGCTGGTATCTGTACAGCTCTGTGATCTTGCAGCTCTCTAAGAATGAAATTATAATGAAATCCCAGACCTTTAGCCGCTTACAGGTGTTGATAATTAGGTATATTCTGCACACAATTTCTGATCTGTTATTGCCACATTTCCCATGAAATGATAATATCTTACACACACACACACACACACACACACACACACACACACACACACACACACACACACACACACACACAACTCAGGTCACCAAGCTACAGAATTATTATACAGAAACAAAAAATATAAATATCAATCTATTTTATTGGGCATTTACATATGATTACACCTTACCACAATCAACATTAAAAATATTACATGAACATAAATCCATCTGCCACACAGCAAAAAAATAAGCTTAAATGGATAATTCAAAATTTAACTTGACACAGAATAGCCTTAAAAATTGAAATTGTATCACGTGTCATCAGTGAAGAACTAAACATTTTTAAGTGTTGACACATGAACTGCAATCCAACATAATGGGTTGCAAATACTCAGTTTAAGAATATAAAACATTTCTCCAACCACAGTTTTACTTCACTTGGCTCATACTGGAAGGAAATCCTAGGTTTACCACCTGACAGTGGATCAATACTGTGGCTATGGCAATCTCTTCCACAATCACCAACTGAGGAACTGTTTACAGTTTTTACAGAAAATGTGAAAACTGTTTTTCATATCAATCAGGACACTCATTTCTAAAGCACCTCCTTTAAATGTCTCAAAGATAGCTGAAAGACTATCTCTATGCTTCTCCAGCAAATCAGCACACACACATGCTAACAATAGCTTGTAAAGGAAATACAAATTCAGGTGCACGATGGAATGACATCATACAGCCAATAATTTGGCTCTAGATACATTTATTGATAATTTCACTGGGACACACATATCAGGTCTAATGAATACTACATTTTACCCCACTGAAAGAAATTATATTCACACATATTGGACCTTGTAATGTACAAATAAAGCATTGTTTGATGAGACTAGATTGCAGAATCATGCTGACAAGTGGCACAAGGAATAAAGCAATCACATGATTTATTACAAACATGGTATAGGTGCCAATGGAGGAGTGAAACCATAACTTTTTTCTATCAGAGCTGTTAGCAAAGAGATCTTTTGAAGAAGTACAGGGATAGTTGTTATATGCAACATACAAAACAACAACACATGATATGCCTTTATTTTTTTATAGCTGTAAAGAGTAATGCAGGTTATTTGGTTTTCTTTTTCATTCAAGTTGAAAATGCGAGATCCATTCATGAAGCACTAGCCATTTTCAAGGATTGGAAGCCCATCTACTGGGTTACTGATTTCTTATAGTCTGAGATAAATGCAACTGATCTAGCATTTCCTCAGACAAAAGTGTACTTGTGCCTTTTCAGTCTGAAACAGGTTTGAGGAAGATGGCTGAATATATACCAAATGACATGAAGAGATTTCTGGGCATGTGGCAAGAAATTTTAGAATCACCAACAGAGAATTTACAGATCATACAAAAGAGATAGTGAGGCTTCTCAGAGAAACGAATATGCATCACCGTACGTTTAACAGCAGCGGCTACTGGTACATGAAAAGTGAGTGGAAGCTTATGAGGACAAGGGCAATTTTGATACCATTGACATTACAAGTGGAGTTGAAGCCATGAACAAGATTGTAAACATTTTTTTTTTCCTAAAATGGAACACAGATGGGACCTTCAATGGGGCTACTAGGGATATAAGAAATCAATTTCTTCCAAGCCTAATTAGAAAGTACTGTCTGCAGAATTCTGCCATCAAATCATAACAGACATGTTCCACTGTTTTTTCATTTTTTTTAAAAAAAGCAAGTTTGTGAAACATGTCATGCAGTGATATGAACCAGGGAAAGTTGAGTTAACTGCAAGATTAGTGAATGTGAAGTTGGACAATGTTTTGTATGGAGAGTACAATGTTCAAAGACTGTAATTATGTTGTAAGCTTTACTCTACCAAACTGCACATGTGAAGATTTTAAGATATATAAATACCCATGCAAGCATTTCTGTGCGATCTTTATTTTCTATCCAGAGTGGGGTTTTGATAAAATACCAGAAGGCTGCAGGAATAGCCCATTAATCTGTCTCCACGAGATGTACAGGTTTGGTTTCAGAAGTGTGTCTGCAGTAATTTCACATGAAGATAGTAGCAATGAGGACAAAGTTGAGGAAACACATAGAGCATCACACTGACACCTTAACCATTTCTTTGCAGCAATTTGAAGTGAAGGTGTTGTTCAAACAAGTTTATAATCTCACATACAACTGTATCAACAGTGAAACATTATGAAAAGTACTTGAATCACTCAGCAACTGTGTGCCAGATTTGCAGTTAGCAAACCCTGAAATTTGTGGTCTCCCCACAGCTGTGCCATCAAATTCCCAACAATAATATTAAGTAAGATGCCATTACTTTTACAGGGCCTGGCATAAAGACCCCTCTCATTGTAATGTTCATATATTTGTGCCTTAATGGATAATTAACTACTAAGGAATAGATCACATGGAGGTCATAGCATTCCATTTGAAGGATCAAACAATAAGAGCTATCTAAAAAATACAAATAAGGGAGATCTTTATGCCAAGTTCTGTAAGCAAACTGTCACACATTTGAATTTTTAAGTAGCAGTAGTGAAAAATATTTATCTGTGGAAAGTTAATAAGGTAGTTGTATTGACCGTGATTTGTATTTCCTTTACCCAAGCAACAATGTCTACTTCTCATTACAAGAAATTCTTGGATTGTTGAGAAACCTGTCAAAAATTACAATCAAGTTGCAAACATTTATGTGCCACAACAAATGGCAGTTTGATACACACGTGAAATACTACATGGATTGTTTTCCTTCAGGAATACTATCAATCTTCGATATCCTTGGAATATAACAGTCTTGATTCAATCTGGTGTGAATTTTCCCACGGACTGAAGGCCACAAATCCATCGTAACTGAACCTAACAAATAAATTAACAACAATTAATTGAGTTATGCAACATGAAGACAACTGATACACATGTTTTCAAGGCACAATTCCAAAATTTTGTACTCACTTCTTTTGGTGCCCAATGACATTACTCACCAGCTGCAATGCCCAGAACTACTTTATAACTGAATTTAATAAACATTACTGGTATTCCAGTAACAGTAATTGCTTCTGTGTGGTCTCTGCAGTAACTCTGCAAAGTTATTAAGAACATTAGAACCAAGGTGGTAGATATGCAATATGTAGGTAACTGATACACATTAAGCTTCCAAAGCAAATAAAAAAAGTCAATCCTTACTTCATTTGGTCCCAATGACATTGATGACCAGATACCATATCAAGGAAACAGCACACTCTTCTGTCAGAGTGATACTGGGCAATCTCACATGTTCATTAACAGGGCAGTCTTTATCTTTTTCTCTGTTTCACGTGAATCACTAGACATGTATTGAAGCAAGTGAGAGCAAGTGCATTCTTACTTGGAAAAAGAAATGCAAAATCTTTTCTCCATCAGTCATACGACATCTCAATGCCACTAAGATATATCTTATTTATTTTTTCCACCTTTTCAATTCTCAACATTGTCCCATATTTGAATTAAACTAATTTAAAGTTAAAATCTTTTACTTCATATTTTAAAAAGTTTGCAAGTTCTACACTATCATCTAGTTTAATTCCTCAGAAAAATCTTTTCTCTGGTGAACAACGAAAAATCCAGGATGGAATGTAACAATATTATGAAAAGGATAGTTGTTGCTGCTCACCAAATAGTGAAGATGCCGAGTCACAAAAAGGCACAACAAAAAGACTGTCGGACTTATCTTTCGGGCAACAAGGGCCTTTTCAAAAGCGCGCGCGCGCGCACACTCACTCACAAACACACACACACACACAAATGTAGCAACTATCCTTTTTATAATATTTTATCTATTGCTACTTCGAAATTCAAATGTGCAACAAAGTTTAAAAGCAGAGACCAACATAAAGACCTCATAGCATTCCATCTCGAGGATCAGAAATGACGGAGCTTATTCGTATTTTACATAGACAAAGAGCTATCTAAAATCCAAATAAACCATCATTTCTTACCCTTCAAATGGAAAGTTATAATGTGTTTAAGACAGATCTCTTAAGGCTTTTGGCATCGTTCTTCACTATTGTTTGGAAGTTGATGGCACTACTAATGGGAGACCACCAACTTCAGGATTTGCTAATTGCAAATCTTGCACACAGTTGCTCAGTGATTCAAGTACTTTTTGTAATGTTTCGCTGTTGCTGCAGTTGTATGTGAGATTATAAATCTGTTTACACAGCTCCCTCGCTTCAAACTGCTGCGAAGAAATATTCTGGGTTTGAACAAGACCATCTGTATTTGCTGCCTTGACAGCCTCCTCAGCTGCTTCATCAGTACTACTACCTTCGCATGAAATTACTAAAGAGCCACTTCTAAAGCCCACACCATACATTTCATCAAGACAGATTAATGGACTAGTCTCATAACTTTCTGGCATTTTATCAAAACCCCACTCTGGGTAAAAAATAAAGATTGCACAGAAGTGCTTGCATGGGTATTTATATCTCCGAAAATCTACACATGTGCAATCTGGTATATCAAAGTTTACAACATAACTACACTTTTTGGACTTTGCACTCTCCACACAAAATGAACCATCCAATCTCCCACTCACTGATTTTGCAGTTAACTCAACTTTCGCTGATTCATATCGCTGCATGACATGTTTCACAAACTTGTTTGTTTTTTATGCAAAAACAGTGGAACATCTTTGTTATAAGCTTTGATGGCAGAATTCTGCAGACAGTACTTTCTAATTAGGCTTGGAAGAAACTGGTTTATTATAACCTTAGTAACCCCAGTTAAAGTCCTGTCTGAATTGTGTTTAAGGAAAAAATGTTTTACAACCTTGTTCATGGCTTCAACTCCATTTGTAGTGTCAATGGTTGCAAATCTGCCCTTGTCCTCATACGCTTTCACCCATCTTTCACATACCGTTAGCCACTGCTGTTGAAAGTATGGCCACGCACGCTCGTTTCTCCGAGAAACCTCGTGCGTTTGCAACTCTTCTACGTGATCTCTAAATTCTCTCTCTGTTGATGATTCTGAAATTTCTTGCCACATGTCCAGAAATCTCTTCATGTCATTTGGTACACGTAGATTATCCTTTTTTTCAACCATCTTCCCCATGCCTGTTTTGGATGGAAAAGGCACAAGTAAACTTTTGTCTGAGGGAATGCTTGCTCAATTGCATTTATCTCCGACTCCGAGAAATCGGTAACCCAATAGAGGGGATTCCAATCCTTGTTCCAGTCCTTGAAAATGTCTAGTGCTTCATGAATGGATCTTGCATTTTCAATCTGAATGAAAAAAACCGACAACCAAATAGCCCACATTACTCTTCACAGCTATAAAAAATAAAGGAATATCATATGATGTTTTGTATGTTGCATCTAACAAACAACTACCCCCATACTTCTTCAAAAGATCTCTCTGCCAACTGCTCTGATAGCAAAAAAGTAATGGTTTCACTTCTCCATTGGCTTCCATACAATGCCTATAATAAATCATGTGATTGCTCGAGTCTTTGTGCCACTCATCAACCTGATTCTGCAGTCTAGTCTCGTCAAACAATACTTTATTCGTACTATAAAGGGTCCGATAAATGTGACTGTAAATAGTTTTCTCTGTGGGGTAAAAGGTAGTATTCATTTGACCTGGTATGTGTGTCCCAATGAAATTGATTTCAACAAATCTATCTAGAGCCAACTTAATGACTTTGAGAGATGTCATTCCACTGAGTTACTAAGTTTTTGATTTCCTTTACAAGTGAAGGATGTATGTACCCACTTGCTTCAACACTTTCAGTAGCATGTGTGTGTGCGCACTTGCTGGAGAAGCAGTCAAATAATAACGTAGGTAGCCCTTCGGCGGGCATGGCAATGCCAAATCTTTCTGTAGACTTGCAAGAACCTGTAAGACAAAAATGTATCAATTATTTAATTAAGAGCATTAAAAACAATAGATTTTAAAGTATACTGTCAACTGATCATGTAAAATTTTCTCCAAGCAGAACCCAAACTGGATACTTACTTTTGCCTTGGTATCCCTGTGTTCAGTTGCTGAGTGCATACTGTAATCAGGATACACCCTTATACACTTCATATTTAAAGTTGTTGGGCAGTTGGATTTTCCAGTATCCATGATCCTCAATCTCTTACGAGGAGTCACATGGTCTTCCTAAAGAGGGTAAAGAACTACTATAAAATTTATTTAATAAACTTTCCCTGTAACGAACTTTTTTTATGGAAAGTAAGTCTATCTTAACACAGCATGATATTACCAAGTGCTCAGGTACACTAGACTCTTTACTTTTATAGTATTTCGGCCCCAAAACACAGTGCCTTGACCACACACTCTCCACTGCAAATGCACAACCAAAAAAGGGGATAGGGACATGTTCCTGCATTTGCTTGAAGAAATGCTTTGTTTTACCTGGAACAGTTAATATATTTCTCACAGACAAAAACACAAACATTGTTATTGTTAAATAATTCACATATGTTATTGCTAATTAACTAAATACAATGTGAGAAAACATTTCATTCATTTGATAGGTATTGTCAAAGTTCTAAACTGATGGAAGCAGATTGTCTACTTTACATAGTACTGGAGCAAAATTTTACAGGATGTCACACCTATTGTATCTAGCAAAGAAATGGAACTGACTGCCATGTGCAATGAGGATACCATACTGATTTTGGGCAACTTAAGTGCTTTATTGTGGTTCCAATAAATGTGGAATTAATATTCTTTGTAAACAAAGGAGATGTGAAGAACACTTATGTAGAAAAATGTAATTACTATAAATGTGGAATTACAAAAAATAAATGTAACTAGGAAGACAAAGCTAAACATGCCTGTCAATAGGTTCAATGAGCTGACTACTGTTTTACATATCAACACCACAATTATCGAAAACCATAGAAACTATTTCAACATGAACACAGCAGTATAGATTCATTAAAATTATTTGTTAGTTGGCATCTGTCACTTGTTGCTGAAGTGTTAGCACACCGGCTGCTGCTGTATTATAGGCAACAAACAGAGCAGGTCACTCAGCAAGTGCTGTTCAATTTAATTTTCGTGTTAAAAAAAGTAGGTTTAGCTCAGTAGAGGCAGAGCACAGGTGGGGTTACAAAAGGATGGGAGACGTATACATGTAACTCTGTGCAGTGTTGGAAGTGGCCATTATGAAATAACATGAATATGACATGCTCTGCTGGCAACTGGTTTTGGAGTGACCAATGGCATAACTGTGGCAGATACGACATTTTATAGCCCAGAATTTAAACTCATTTGATAACCTAACCGCAACATGATGTGCAATATATCCTAGAAAATGGCTGTCAGCATTCTACAGAAGAACTGTTAATCATACTTTGTTCACAACAATTAATACACTGACCACGGGCAGTCGCAGCAGAGCCTCACACCTAATGCTGTTGCCTGGCCTGGCTTGACGGTGAAACACCCAACACTAAGCATGTGGCAGGAAACTAGCTGAAGCTATTCTCTATAAGCAAACTCAAGGGGAAAAAAATTGTATTTCAGTGCTGAAAGCAAACTAATTTCTTCCTTTAATTAATTATGGCACCTGAAACTGTCCTCACACAAGCTGCATGGACTGCCAAATTACCAACTGATGAGCAGTCCTGGTTTTTATTCAGTTACATGTTATAGGTGACAAGCTGATTTCAAATGAAATAATGATATGAAGAAGAAATATAAGGAATTAAAAAGTAAATACAATGTCAAAAATGACACAGCAGAGTGTTAGAAATAAAACTGCATCCAAACCTATTAACTGAATAAAAATAATGAAGTAATTTTGATAATATATTGGTATAAAAAATATCAAAGAATCTGTCAAAACTCAAATCCACAACTTTATATGGATCAGGAATGTTTCTTATCTGTTGCACTATGCCACCACTCTACATTACACTAATGTAAGATTATTTGGTCCCAACGATCATGTGCTGCCTTCAACCAGATCAGCCTTTCACATTATGTTACGATGCTAAAGCTAGCTCTAGCACCATAAAGATATTGTAAGGATACGTAGTTATGCCTACTGTCTTAAAATGTTTAAGGCCAATCTGGTTGTAGGCAGCAAATGATTGCATGGCGTTCAAACACATCAAGAAAGGAAGTCAGACAAGAAAATGGAAGTGGACTGATCAGCTGTTGTGGCAGTCAGGAAATGGCGAACAGAGATTGTTTGGACCTGACGCATTCAGCACTCTGGAGGAAACCAGCTCCAACAGGAATTGTAAACCAACTAATAATTTTAATCAGCCTATTATCAAATGCAAGTGTGTAAAAATTACTGAATGTATGGCTGTGAAAATGGATAAATGACAAACAAGTCAACACAGAGGAAAATGATTAATACAATTCTGCCTCGCATATCACAACAACTATTAACGATAACAAAAAGTCAATTCCATCAATTGTTAGTGCAGCTTAGAAAGAAATATCCATTTAAAGTATATATACTATCCCTAATTCCAGCAAACTAAGTTCTTCCTTCAAGTATACATATATGAACTAAAATGGTAAACCACAGAAAGTAATTAATGCAGCAGTTCACTTACTTTTCATAACATCTGAAGATGGCTCTTTATAACGACTACTTCTCACACATTATGAAAACCCCACAGTTTTCAGCGGATTGAGAAGTGTTTCCACCTGAGAATAAAGTGACCAGTAGCATAAACTGAGGGTAACTACACTGAAGGTTAACTGGGAAACATGAATGAAGAGGGAAATTTTAGGCTTTACAAAATTCAGTTATTTAATGTACACAGCCGTTCATCACATCTGATGTTTTTGACAGCTAAAGTAAGTGTTGTTATTAACCATGGATGAGTTAACAAAATTGGGAGTTCATTTGTCTGCTCTTTTGCTTTTATTCCATTGTTATTCACTGACCACAAATTATGTTACTGTTGACTTCAGTTAAAATTGTGATCATAAAATGTTCTTTCAGTTGTGATTATGATGATGAAAAATATTTTCCAAGTGCACATGAAGTTTAATGACCTAGTTTTGGGGTTAACTGATCAGTGCTTCAGTTAACCTCATTTCAAGCACGCCTAGCCTTATGTCAACAAAAGCTTTATTAAGCATAATAATTATGCATACTATGAATTCCAGGTTTTATATACTAAGAATAAGACAATCACCAATCAAAACTATCCAGTACAACTGATGAAAGTTGAAACTGGTTAATACATCCATGAAAAAGTTTTTGTAAAAATTACAAAAAGATTTCTCTCCTACAATTGAAAAATATCAGTTTTCGGCTGTCAAACTCTTAACAAAAGTGGAAGACCTCTGCCTACATTACTTCAATACAACATCCATTAAGCTTAATCACAAAATCTGCAAGCATCTTGGCACATTAATTTGCAAAGGGATTGAAATCTGTGACAAAGACCTGGGAAAGAGAGCATGATACGATGAATTGCTCACAGAATTCATGAAACTTCCATTACGTACATAACACACTCCCCTCAAAGACCACAACTTATGATTCTGCATAATCATCATATGAAAAAAACAGCATAATTTTGCATACTCTCCCACATCATACAAGCCATAAGCTACGACTTCTTGTCTTGAAGTCTTACTTAAGTTATTGTATGATACAGGAAATTATCTAATGACAAAAGAGCAAAATCAATCACGATCTGGGCTGGTTAGCCAGAATTCCTCCTTATCACCAACAGAAATAATACATCACTTTTAAGGCTTATTTGACTGATACACTCCAAACTTAAAAATAATTTGCCATCTATTTCTACTATTGGTATTCCTGACAAGGTTATAGATGCAGACCTCAACATTTCTCCTCCTCGAGAAGTCTATCCAGCAGAAGAACTGAGATAATATCTCCAGAAGACATTTTGCCTCATCCCAAGTACTATGTTGTGAGAGGAAAAACTAACAAAAATAAATAAATGACTTAATAACTCACTCCCATCAACATCATCTCCAGTAAAAGCCAGATCAATAGAAGAAATTAAAATAAAATCTAGCAGGGCAATAAGAAAAGAGTGTAGATGTGAAAGAACACCTGTAAGAGAGAAGTTTAACTTTGAGGGCTTCAAAGTGTCAATGTTCTATACCCTATGAGGACCCATATTCACCAACGAGCATTTCTAAAGACTAAAACAGCTTACGTTATCAAAATTTCAGTGTGGTGCAGAGAAAATTTTAGATCCTGACAGACTTTGTCTACAAATATAATCCAGCAATCCCAATAGAGTTCCAACATTATCCACACATACTTAAGCAGCCACCTAAGCAGTGGTAATAATTGAAACATTGTAACATGTATTAATTAAGCGGACAGTTATTACTGAGCAATGGTATCCTGAACAAAAAGCTCTCACTCAGCATCCATCAACAATACACCTTTGCTCAGAATTCAGTACGGAGGCCAAACATGGTCATGTTGCAACATTTGCATAAAGTGGCATTCATTACAGTGCTATTGAGGAAAAAAGTTGTTTCATAGCTGATGTCACTGACCTTGCTGAAACTTTGGTGAGAAACTAAGGATCTTACAGTCATTTGAATTACAGAGCTCCATATCCCTGCATAGACAGTATTCTAGCTAATCTCTGAATTCAGTACCTCAATGAAATTCAGCTCAGTGCCAGCACAAAGAAAACAGGAGTAATGGATTTGTGCAATTATGCACTGGAGCTGATACTGCAATTAGATAGAACTATGTAAAATTCCTGGGAAAATGCAGGATACTTTTATGTGGAATACAGAGCCCACGCTCTGGCAATGACATTAGCTGCAAATATACTGCTTTTTATTTTCCTTTTGCATGACTGTTCCCAGACCCTGAGTCCCATTTTCATGTGTGTGTCTTCTAAATTATGCCATTTACTCGAGACGACGTATGCGCTTGAGCTGCTGCAATGTTCAGTTTCTCTTACTATAATACATAGATGACGAACTCAGAAACGGCGAATTTTGAAACAAAGTTGCCATTAACTTCCTAAACAGCGATCATTAATTACAATATTCCACGCGTATATGTTACAGTAAAGGTAATGTAACAATGCAGAACCTCACAACGAAAACAAATAAAAAATTGCATAATACATAAAAAACTCACATAAAAATTGGAATCAGATCGCGGAAAGCGACATATAAAATTTATTAAAATGAAATCTTAACTGGCAGCAGAAAAAAGTTATTTTCTAGAGTTCCTAATGTCTCTAAAGGCGCATATTTTTGCCAGCCAATTCTAACATAAAATTATTATTACCTCCTCCAACGAATTACAATAGCCTGAAATCAAGCCATCCTCTGAAATCTTTCAGAGCGTCACGAAAGATGTTTTCATACACCTGAGACATTTTGCTCGATAGCGAAAACACAACCACTCAAGATACACGGGCAGTATGACAGTGAAGAACAAAGCAGACGCTTTTCCCGCTAACTCGATTCGACCACAGATCTCGATCAGTCGACAAGTGTGCAGCGCGTTTATGTATACGTCATTTCGACGTCACTTCCGAGTGGTTTTGGACCACAATGATGTGTCTGTTAGGCTTCCCGGATTTACAGCCCAAGACAATAAAGGAAAAAAAAACAGCCCAAGATCATACAACTGGCCCATAAAACATCAAAACGGGCTGCCACCTTCATACGGCGGGCACTTGCTTACCTCGTTTCACTTTCAACTGCGATGAATTCAAGGTAAACGAGTCTACAACCTCAGTTAACTTTAATCGCGATTAATTCCCTCATTTAACTTAAAACGAGGGTGGTGTATTACAATTTTTGAAAGGCCTATTTTTTCGGTTAACTTTTAATCGACCTTGATGTAATCGACAACAAGTGTCGATAATCGAATTGTACACTGTGACGTTTGAAAGAGTGCGCGACTGCGCGAGTTGAAAGAGGCAATCGGCGTGACATCCAGTGAGCTAGTGGCAACAGAGTTGAAACATTGCGAAGGTTTGAGCTATTCAATTAAATCCGCTTTTCCTGACAGCCACCTGTAACCATAGTGCTATTTTTTCGTTTTCTCGCTGGATTACTGCTGAAAACTTCATTTCATTGTTGTAACGAAAACCTAATGTAATATAATAATTATCACGTTTGGGACCTACTTGACCACGCCATGTACAACTAGGGGCATTTTATGGTTTAGTTTTACCTTTTCTTATTGTTTGTATTACGTTGTCTTACAGAATAGCTCCTTTTTGCGCTCATAGGATCAAACTGTAATGGTCTCATTGGATTTTTGTGCCAGGAAGAGTACCATGAAGCGCAATTTCTGCCCGTTCAATTTCTATGTACAGTATTTTCATTCCTAAATGCGATTTCAAACTAAAAATGTTATTTTCGTTTTTCACATTGGATTTCTTCAGTGCCTTCAGTCCCATATAGACAGACTTGTTTTGTGGCTGTATTGTCGTGCCTCAGTTTTGTGTATTTTGATATGCATTTTTTTTGTCACGGATGTCACTTGTTAGCCAGAAAGCTGTCTCTGAATAGTTTAACATATATATTTGGGTTGAGAATCACTCTTGAATTTGATTGGTTCATCAATTTTAAACTGTAATTTCAGTTTTCGCCACTTTCGGATTACTTTTTCTAATAAGCTTTCTTAAAATCTATAAAGATACTTTCTTATTATAAATATTTTGATGTGAGAATTAGTTTCATAGCTAAAATTTGTTTCAGACAAGATCCGTTTGGTCTGGAATTTTCCTGATGTTCACCGAATTTGAATTCAGGTTGTTGTTGTGTGTGTGTGTGTGTGTGTGTGTGTGTGTGTGTGTGTGTGTGTGTGTGTGTGTGTGTATACACTAAGACAATTTTGAATGGCACAAACTGAAGGCCCGTCTAAAGGTATTATCGGTTATGGTTCTTTTTTATGTAGTGGATGTATCAGTGCAGTTTTCCAGTTTGTATGGTTTTCTGTCAGATATTTTGCATGATCACTGTAAATTTTCTTTTAAAATTTTTGTGGGAGCTTGTAGGACTAATGCAACGGTTCTGTCCTAACCAAATGCTTATTTTTAACCTCTTGTTCAGCAATTTCCCCTTCATTTGATGCTTGTGAATCTGAATTGGTTTTTAGAATTTCTGATAGAAATCTTTCTTTGGGTTTAGGGCAGTTTGGAAGTTTTTTAAATTATCTATTTCTTGGTTATGTGCCAAGTGTGCACTGTCTTTCATGAAACAGTTTTTGGGGCTGGTATCCATTTAGATTTGTTTTAAGTGTTTCATATAAGAATCCTTGTTTTTTATAAGCCTGAAGATGACTTCTCATAATGTCTTTTGGTTCAATTTTCAAGCTGCTTGGAGTTGCTTGGCACTTTTTTTTCAATTTATTATTTGATGATTTGAATGCTCTTTGTCAAGATTTTACTGCTTGCGCAGTCTGTTCCACCATGGATGTCTCTTTCCATCTTTGTAGAGGAATTTGAGTTTATGTAGTTTCGATAAGTTTGTTGAGATTTCTTTGGAGTTTTGTGCTTGTGTTTTGAGTTCATTTGCTAATAGCATTGCTTGGAGTTAATCAGTATCATGTTCGGTATTACCTGTATCTGTTTGCTGAACTTTTGAGGCTTTAAATTTAGTTTCACTGTGGTTAGGTAGTGATCTGTAAATATTTGGACATTTGTGTACTTCTACATATTTAAAATCCCCTTGTGATGTGGCTATGAGATTGTGATATGATCAGTACGGATTTCGCCTAAATTCTTGTCAGGTGTTTTTTGTTTTGTTTGAAATGTGTTGACAGTTTTGTGGTTACAATTTCTACACAGTTAGACAAGTATCCATTTTGCTTGTTCCATTTGTGCGCAAGGAAGTCACAAATTATTTCCTTGCATTTTCTCTTGCACTAACTGATCATTAAAATACTCTGTCAAAATTTTCCCATGATTTTGTGGAATTTTAGAGATTAATTTTTCTATCACCCCCCATCGCATGTTTACTTTTCTGTTCCCCCTCCCCTTGGCCGATTAACATTAATTACTGTTTAAATTTTATTTGCACATTCAAAGTAAATTGTCATTAATTTTGTTCTTCACTTTGATTATGGATCTCTGAATGTCTTATGAAACTGTTCATACAATCTACCACATGGGGTATATTTATTTGTGTTATTTTGCCCTTTTTGCTTTTTGAATAGTCTGTAATTTCCAAAATCTGTGCTACGTGGTGGCATTCTCACTTTGCAATCTTGTTTCTAGCATGGTTAAAATTTGACTTTTCTTAACTATTTCTCCTAATTTGTAGAGCTTTCTTGGATTTAGGAGTGAAGTAATGTTGACTGTACCAAACAGTTTTGAATTTGGCCTGAGCAGACCCGAGAATTCAGATGTCTTCTGATTTGGGAACCTGATGGTTGACTATTCTAGACTACTGTATATTTATCCACGTGTAGACAATGTAAGTTGTATGTATGTCATAAATATGTGCCCAAGTACACACAGTTACATAAATAGGTCTGAAATATTTGCTCTGTTACATGTTTGTACAGCATTTTTCACTATTCAATTGAATGTATTGCAAAAGCCCCTCAGTTATAGTAGTTATAATAGTACAGTTGTCTATATAATTTACATATTTCAGATAATCCAGAAGTTTCAAAACTGCTATTTAATGAATAATTTTGAGTGTACAGTATTACTGGAGGTGTATATTTCATGTTTGTCTTCGATCACTTAATTGCATAACTCTATTTTGTTATACAGCACAAGATTTTATTTTTTTTCCTGCTGAGGTGTAACTGGTGGCTGCATCTGTTTCCATGTTCATGTAAAGACTTACTTCTTTGGTGCTTGTCCATCTCTTTATGTAGGACATTGTTTGCAAACTATTCACTTGGAACAGTAAAGATTCCTTTGTGTATAAACAATTCAGTACAGTGAGTCCTCTTCCCACTTTGTTGTAATGTCTATAGCCTCTTACTGCAGCTTAGATGTTGTTACTATATTCAGTACATTTGTTTCCTGGAATATTTTCCATAAATAAAGACAGAATTGATAATCCAATATCTGTTTTAATGTGTAAGCTACTGCTCAATTGAATTATTGTTACTGAAACTGCATAGCATACTGATGTTAGTTGCTTCAGAGGACTGTAAATTGATCCCATGCGTCGGCTTTGACCCATGACGTAAGGGTGTTGTGGTGTGTCACGTCATGACGGTGTGGAGTTTGGTTTGCGAGTGTGGTGTGTTTGTAGATGTCGTCGTGTTGTGGTTTGTTGTGCCCTCTGGTGGTGTGTTCTGGGCTTTCGTTTGTGTGGTGTAATGGGCTCAATTTGCTCTTGCTCATTGTACAGAATTGTTAGTGTTGGCTGTGTTTGTAGTGGAATTCGTTTCAGTGAGTTAACGATTTAGTGGTTTTGTGTGAAGGTTAATTTAGTGTTGTTCACTGTAGGTCGTGTGGTAATTTGAGTAAATTAATTCGTTGTTGTTTTTGTTCAGGAATAGATATGACGGATAAAATTAATAGCGCGCATCTGAGTGAAATGATGGGAAACACTGCTTTGGAACTGATAGTTTTTGCAGCTGTTTGGTTTAATTGCCAGGGTTGTGAAGTGCTCTATTTGTAGCGAAGAAATGAAGTTGGCTAAAGTTCTGGCATCTCGGACCAGGGACGGTTAAATGTGGCGCTGTCGAAAGGATGACATTTGGCGTTCCATACGGCGTGGTTCCTGGTTCGAGAAGTCTAGGTTGGGCAATCGCGAGATTGTACTGGTGACTTATTATTTTTGTTATAGATCCTCACACAGTTTTTGCGCGCATGAGACTGTTGCGAGTGAGAGGAGTGTGCTTGATTGGTTTTCTTTTTGCCGTGAAGTGTGTTCAGAGTTTATTAAGTACAGGGGTTAGCTTGGGGGGGAGGGGCGGCATGGTGTTGATGTGGACTTCTTAGTCGCAGTTTGGGAAAAGG